>NW_022145311.1:0-2070 GCF_000002235.5 Strongylocentrotus purpuratus | reverse complement strand
TTCCCTTTAAAAATAGCACTAAACTCACCGGCTTCACAGCGTGGCCCCGAGTGCCCTGGATCGCACTCATCAATGTCTGTGCAATTAGGATAGGGCACAGCTGGACCAGTGCACTCAACTCCCTCGGCTGACTCTGTTCAACAAAGTGGACACATTACGTTACACATTAAAAACATAATTGACGCAATCTTTATTTGTAAAATCAAAACATCAAATAAGCAAATGTGCATGAAATGTACTTTGACTCCTTTTATCAAAAAGTTATGTAGCAAATTTTAAAGTTGAAATCAAAATTATCATGAAAAAGGAATGCCAACAAAAAGCTGTTTCTGAGCACAAAAGGGCGCTGTTGCGACGCCATTTTGTAGACAAACAATTAAAAAAATATCACATTAAAGCAACAATGTAAACTTTACTTCAGTCTAAGAATTAAAGACAGAACAAAAAACAATGTTGTTGAACTAAGCAAGATGCAAACATACAAAATATATTGAATGATGTCTTTTTATACCACAAAATGGTGACGTCACAGGGATCTCCCTGGCTCAAATTTGTGGCCTTTTAATCAAGATTAAAATTTGCTTATCTTTCACATGTTTGCCTTTTTCAAAAATATCATTTTTTTTCAAGTGTCAACTTACGAGAACAATCATGTCCACAGTACCCCGACGAGCAATTGCAATACGGTGTGTGCTGGGCAAACATATGCAGTTTGTGGGGTTGCCCGTTGCTGTACAAAATGAAGCATCTGTGTTTTGGAAACAAAACAGGCTTTATAGACACAACTCCATTCGTTGAGGCATTTTATCCGTAACCTATCCATGCTTTGCTTGCAGAACGTCCTTGTTTGTGGCTGCGTTTATTGTATACATGGATCAATGTCTAGGTCAAGAATTTAAGTGACACAGAGTCACACTTAACACATCTAAGGCAAAATAAAAAAACATGTTTAGCGTCCTGCCTCTTTGACAAAAAGGAAGGAGAGCCCTTTTTTTTTTTTTTTTTTTTTTTTCAAAATGGCCGCCCGACACATTTTTCAAGACAACGCGGCCGGGCTATTTTTCAGATGGTTACCAGCTTTTTTCAAAATGGCCGCCACTTGGACTCATTGAATATTTCCACAGCTTTATACACGGTAAAAAAAAGTCTAAAAATATGATTTCTTTCGTCAGAGATCGTTAAAATTTATCAATTTTTTGTCTTTAAAAAAAAAAAAAAAAAAAAAAAAAAAAAAGGAGGCGGCCTCTAAAAAGGAAGCGGGCGGGGACGCTAAACATGTTGTTTTTTTTACTTCGCCTAATCATCCACCCTGGATACTTCAAAAATCACGATCGAGCAAAAAATTAATCACAGCAGAAACAACAGCCTTTTCAATCCTGGCAGGATGTATGGAGTTGCCCATTGCAACACATGTACGTCTCTCCAACCCCTTCACATATCAGGACAAGGCAAGCCTAGTACGTCCAATATCTTTAACAAATACACAGGGTGACTAAAAAAAAATAGAAACCCCAAAAGGTGCCCCGTATTTTTTTTTTTTACAGACGTGTTGCATGTAGCACTTTCCAGAGCTTTAAAATCGCTCATATGCTTTTTTTCAGTTATGGACTTCAGAACACAGTGTTTGTGTTCGAGATTCTGTAACTGGAAAAGTAAATGAGTGATTAAATTATTCTTTCTCTAATAGAATGCTTATTAATTGGGTTTTCATATCCTAGATCTTGAACTAGCTACATGCCGATTTTCTTAAAAAAAAAAAATTGGGGGCACCATTTGGGTTTCCTTGTTCTTATTCACCCTGTATATTAAAACTGGCAATTAAATATTGTATATATTATATATAAGTACGCAGATAGCCCGTCCGTAATTGGCATTATTTATTTAATTCCTATTTTAGCTGGGTAAGCCCTTCGGTTGAATCCACTGGTCGCCCATAGAACCAGTATAGAGAAGACATGTGAAGAAATTACACTTTCAGATGTGAGAGGAAAACCCCCGAAGAATATTCTGAGGAAAACCCATGGAATCGATTAGGGACCAAAAACCCAATCCACATAATGTCCCAGGCAG
>NW_022145310.1:0-2099 GCF_000002235.5 Strongylocentrotus purpuratus | reverse complement strand
TTCCAAAGTTCATGAGGGGAACAATTGCATATTTTTACAGGAAATCTTTCAATTAGAAGTATGCATAGTATTACTGCTTGGATCGTTTATTAATCAATGGAGTTATTTGATGATTTGGAGTGTAACTGTATTATTGGAATAATAAGTGGAGTATTGTCTTTTTGCTTCCACAGCAACACCCGTCTTGACCGTGCCAACTGTTGGTGACGAGTGCATTGCAACGGGGGAAGCATCAATTCAGTGTCATGGGATCAAGTGAACGCCACCAACTCGGATGGTCAAGCAATAACTTGTACGGATGATGCAGGAGGAACCAGTGTGACAATCACAGGAGGAGACTTTCCAGTAGGGTCTCATAATGTAACCTGCACTGTGAGCAATGATGGTGGTTGCATGGCATCAGCATACTTCACGTTCGATGTTATCGGTAAGACTTTATTTGTAATTGACACCTTTTCAAATATGATTGAAAGGGGTACTACGTCCTGAATCCCCCCCCCCCAAAAAAAAAAAATGATTTCGAATGTTTACTTATCCAATTTCAAACATCTAGTTAAAAGAAGCGAACATTATGTTTCACCATTTCCGAGAAAAGACGAAAAAAAACCGGTTGTTTTACATCGAACACGACCGAGTACGAATACGTTTTTTTAGTTTGGCTGGTGCTATATTGATTGAAATGTTTCACAAAAACATGTTCATGATGTAAACATTCGTATGGTGCAGTGAACTTGAACTTGTTAATGTGTTTCATTGATTTCGACATGGCATAATTATACTAGGCCAAAAAGCCCTCAAACAATACCAAAATAATCGCTGAAATTGCTTCATTCGAAATTTCATGAGGGGAACAATTGCATATTAAAAAGGAAATCTTTCAATTAGAAGTATGCATAGTTTTACTTTTTGGATCGTTTTTAATCAATGGAGTGATTTGATGATTTTGGAGTGTAACTGTATTATTGGAATAATAAGTGGAGTATTGTCTTTTTGCTTCACAGCAACACCCGTCTTGACCGTGCCAACTGTTGGTGACGAGTGCATTGCAACGGGGGAATCATCAATTCCAGTGTCATGGGATCAAGTGAACGCCACCAACTCGGATGGTCAAGCAATAACTTGTACGGATGATGCAGGAGGAACCAGTGTGACAATCACAGGAGGAGACTTTCCAGTAGGGTCTCATAATGTACCTGCACTGTGAGCAATGATGGTGGTTGCATGGCATCAGCATACTTCACGTTCGATGTTATCGGTAAGATTTTATTTGTAATTGACACCTTTTCAAATATGATTGAAAGGGGTACTACGTCCTGAAATCCCCCCCCCCAAAAAAAATGATTTCGAATGTTTACTTATCCATTTCAAACATCTAGTTAAAAGAAGCGAACATTATGTTTCACCATTTCCGAAAAAGACGAAAAAAAAACCGGTTGTTTACATCGAACACGACCGAGTACGAATACGTTTTTTTAGTTTGGCTGGTGCTATATTGATTGAAATGTTTCACAAAACATGTTCATGATGTAAACATTCGTATGGTGCAGTGAACTTGAACTTGTTGTTTATGTGTTCATTGATTTCGACATGGCATTAATAATACTAGCCAAAAAGCCCTCAAACAATATCAAAATAATCGCTGAAATTGCTTCATTCCAAATTCATGAGGGGAACAATTTCACATTAAAAGGAAATCTTTCAATTAGAGTATGCATAGTATTTCTGCTTGGATCGTTTATTAATCAATGGAGTAATTTGATGATTTGGAGTGTAACTGTATTATTGGAATAATAATGGAGTATTGTCTTTTTGCTTCACAGCAACACCCGTCTTGACCGTGCCAACTGTTGGTGACGAGTGCATTGCAACGGGGGAATCATCAATTCCAGTGTCATGGGATCAAGTGAACGCCACCAACTCGGATGGTCAAGCAATAACTTGTACGGATGATGCAGGAGGAACCAGTGTGACAATCACAGGAGGAGACTTTCCAGTAGGGTCCCATAATGTAACCTGCACTGTGAGCAATGATGGTGGTTGCATGGCATCAGCATACTTCACGTTCGATGTTATCGTAAGATTTTATTTGTAATTGACAC
>NW_022145309.1:0-2105 GCF_000002235.5 Strongylocentrotus purpuratus | reverse complement strand
TGAAGCTCAATCTGCTTCCCTGGCTGCGATGGTCGGCTGGGATTCCGTCTTGGGCAGCAACGACAGCACAGTATGAGGAATGAGAAAGCCTTGACTACAGCTTCACGAAAGTCAGTGTTTGTGGCACTGTAGACTAGGAATTATTGAGCTATTGATCAGTTGCAAAATTATAATGCATGTACCCAGAATAATAATTGTCTCTCCCAAGTTCCAGATAGGCAACAATCTGAGCAGTTGAAGTATACTTTGATGCAAGTGCATGTATTGTCATAATTGCAGCTGCAGTGTACAGTGAGTTCAGAATGAAGAAAACAGCAGTGTTGATGATAACCATGCAGAGGACCTTGCCTGCTCGCTTGGGACGGTTCGGAAACAGGGCTGATTGCTTGCACACTTTCAGTACTACATAGATGTACAAAGCAAGAGTTGCTATCAAAGAGGCAATGTTAATAATGGAAAGAATCCCAAAGTAGACTTTAGTGAAGACAGCATCTGTTAATGGTAAGAAAATCAGAATCACACCACAATAATTGTTGGCACCCAGAGTCCTGCTGATATCTTTACTGCTCGAGATTTAGAGGCCTTTTCTTTGAACGTTATAGGATTGCGCACTGCAGAGAATCTCTCAGCTGCTATGGTAACCACAAGGAAATTAGAGGTAGCAAGGAACGTGTATAGGACACTTGTTATTGCCTTTTTGACCAATAAGTTGGACTCTATAGGTGGAAACACTGCAAATATGAAGCGAGTCATAAGGTAGAGGGAGTCAGCCACAGCCAGTTGGATAAGTAGATGTTGATGATTGTACGCATGGACTTCACTCGAATGACTGTGAAGAGAAAGACAAAGTTTAAGCAGAGGCCAATTGGTGCAATGATTTCAGTACTTAACCATTTCATTTGATTAGCTCTTTCTTCACTCATGTAAAGTTCTCGAGTGCTTTGCAACTTCAGTTTTCCACCCAGTTGATGGAGTGGAGGTGTTTTGGTAGCCATCACCCATAGTTCATGCACAATGTAGCATTGAGCTCCGTGAGTACATTTTATTCAGATGCAGCAAAGAATGTTCTTCTCTATTTCAAGATCACTCCAGATTTATACTTACAGGGATTGCAAGACTTTTAACAAGTGTGATTGAAACAGAAGTTTCTTTTTTCCTTTCTCCCCTTCCCCCCCCCCCCCCCACATTTCTGTCCGATTTTAATGCATGTGACTATCTTGTGGTATCAGTTCCTGTAACCAAAGCAGATGCATGTACATGTAGTCAGTTTCACTACTTGCACTGACATGAAATCTGAGCATTGAATTTGTTTCACTTTTAATTATTTGCTCCAGATTAATTAAACATGCATATTGTGTACATGTAATTGTTGTTTGTATGCAAGTCGGCCCTCATAAGGCATAAATGCCACTCAATGTGAGTGCTACCGTACAAGAAGAAAAGACAGAAAAAAAAGAGGACGATAGAAAAGGAAGACAATTAAGTTTAGCATGTGAGAGATGCATGTTCACATTGTGTTTAAAGTGGGCGAGTCAAAAAGAAAGTGACCGGCACTCAAGATTTTTTTTTCTTAAAAAGCAATCAAATTAGATACACCGAAGAAGTATGTCTTAAAAGAGCATGTTCTTCCATTTATCAGAAAAAACACAATTACTAACATTGATCCGTGCCATCCAAAGTAATGCATGTTTTACTAAAAAGAACCCATTTGTGTAGCTGTGCAAGGATGTGATAATATTGCAAGCTAAATGAGCTAAGTGAGAATTACAGATTACACACAAGTATTCAAATACAAGTGAGAGTTTAATGATTGAAATCAAGACAATTTTCACTATCAGGTTGTGTGTTTGAATATGAGAGCAAGTTAACTCTCTCTTTCTTGAAATATTGATGGTGATTTTGTATCTTTTCCTTTGCAAGTTCTGTTCATTCATGGAGGTGGGAAAACGATGGATGTTTCATTGTCCTCATGGGTACATGTATTATCAGTTCGCAGCACGGTAATTGATAAGTGGTGGACAGCCAAGTTTTGTGATCATTTTATAGAAATAGACATGAATTGGGAATAGAGTATGCAATTTAAGTGAAATTTTCACAGTTAATGT
>NW_022145308.1:0-2118 GCF_000002235.5 Strongylocentrotus purpuratus | reverse complement strand
CACCCACCCCATTCCCCCACCCATGGGTACATCCCCTACTGACCCCATGCAACCCCTACTCTGATCCCTATATACTGCCCCTCCCCTTATCCAACCCCTACAACAACCCATCCCTACATGGCAACCCAACCCCTACTCCGATCCTATATCCCGCCCCCTGCCCAACCCCCTCCTAACCCAACCCCTACATCCATGCCCATCCTCTCCCTACCTGTCTCCCCTACCTGTCTCTCCCTACCTGTTCCCACCCCACCCCTACAAATCCCCACCCACCCAAACCCAGTATTCCAACCCCTCTCCCCACCCCACCCCACCCCAACCCGCCCTGCCCCACCCATCCTAGCTCCCCTACTCATCCTACTCACACAAACCCTAACTCCAACCCTATCCCCCACCCCATCCCTACTCCAACCCGGCCCATAAACTAAAAGATCAAACCAGAAGCTCATGCACATCCCCAAAATGCATAGTGTATGTACATGTTATACCGGTATACACACATGTACATGTTATACCAGTATATGTGTGGGTGTGTGTGTGTGGGGGGGGGGGGGGGGGTGTCTAGGGGGTTATAAGCTCCGAGGGGAGGGGGCGTGTCCCCACCTACCTTTCTTACGCCACTGCATTTGAGGACTCTTAATAATTATGAAGGTCATGGACAATGACCTTCACATTAAGAGGCAGAGAGCTATGGAAAGGAGAATGATCAATCTATCATTGCAGGACAAAATCAGAAATATCTTCATATGACAAAAAACAAAAATCAAGGATATCATAGAGAAGATCAAGGAAATGAAATGGAGATGGCAGGGCACTTAGCAAGAAGACAAGACAACAGATGGACCAAGAGACCCACAGAATTATGGCAACGAAGGACAGGCAGAAGAAGAAGAGGTAGACACAAAAAGGAGATGGCGAGATGAAATCACCACATATATGAACACGGCAATAGGCCTATGGAGTAGAATGACAAACAGAAGAGAATGGAAACTGCTTGAGGGCTTCATCCAACAATGGATGACCACAGCCTGATGATGATGATGATGAACTGAAGGTACTATACGTGTTTGCAAATCGTCTGGATGAAGGCATTATCGCGTTGAAGTGAAGTGAGAACGCCAATAATGTCATAATCCTTCAAATCTTACAGAAACTGGAATGTTTCATCGCTTCACACCGGTTGCTTCCGTTAATAATTATATTGTCCTGGTAGATGAGTGAAAGCCTAGTTCTTATTTCTCTTGCAGTTTGACAGTATTGCAGTAGTTGAATCGTTTGCACTTCAATCACTGGCAAATCCCGATTGGGGGCGGGGAGGGGCAACCGGGTCATTGCCCCCGAATCAAAAGATGTTTTTAAAAGCTATTTTCAAGAAATAACTTATTAAAACTTTGCTTATCGCCCTCGCAAGCCATCAACGACACACCTTTTAGTTTTAATATTATATTGTGGTACTAGCGCACGATATTCTATACTTTATCCCTTTCCCCATGTTGAAAAAAAATAAATACCCGAGCCCTCTTCCCCCGCTCCGAAAATTTGGTTCTGGGTCTGCCTTTGGGTCCAATTGTGTGACATTCACGGTACGAATGCATTCAGGGAATCAGGGATAAAAGACTACATTTATTGTGGTGTCTTAACAATAGCAACACGAATGATCGGGCTGTTGGGCACGAGTTCAATAACAGACTAATATTTCAATGGAATGATGGAGTCAGATTGTGACTATTCAACAGGTGTCCTTGTTAATTCATAGGCAATTTCTACAGTTTGTCAGGCTGCGGACTCAAATACACTCCACGGTCAGTGCATGGAACAGGCTTGCCGCACGCACGTAGACGGGGACAAAACCTGAAATAATCCAAGAAGCTCTCGGAACTCCAGGCGAACCTTGACTCAGTGGTACGAAGAGGAATATGCGTCAACGGGCATTTCGTGAGTCGGTGTTGCCGATTCTCATTGTCACCGTTCTAGGATTAATTCCCAGATGCCAAGCGGGCTGTAGGTATTCGTTTCAATTACATTTGTAGCTACTCAGGTGATATCTATAATAATTTCTATAATTTGTGATTTTGATTTTCTTGTCCTGCTTCCATAAGAAAAGTCAAGTGGAAAATA
>NW_022145307.1:0-2129 GCF_000002235.5 Strongylocentrotus purpuratus | reverse complement strand
ATTCATAAAGGCAAAGAATGGAGCATTTGAGGTGTTGGGTGACAGAGCCAGAGTGTAAGATAGACCCTGAGGTGTCAGGGATCGTTCCTGTTCACACTTGAGGGGATGGCATTAGTTTTCATACATTGCGTCTCTATTTTCATATTACAACAAATAGATCAAGTGTACGTGTTCTCAACTAAAATCTCGGTGGGAGGGGGAGGGGGGAAGGGGAGGGGGCTCAAGTGGCTTATGGAAATGTTACGAGTTTGTAATTTGTGAGGACTTGATTTTTAGATATATTTGGAAAATTTCCGGAAAGTTCCACTGCTGCCAAACTCTTTTTCATTTTAGTTTACAGTGAGCAGGGGAATCAATTCATACTATCATTGATATTTTTTTTGTGGTGTAAAAGTAAATATCATGATTACTCTAGCAGGAAAAAAAAGCGGGGACTCTGAGATAAAAAAAAATGCCATGCACAAGCGTTTACACTTACCCGCAGACAATGAGGCTAAACGAGCAAAAATCAACTTCTCTGAAATGTATTTCTCAGGCTAAGGAGTCTGGAGTCATGATATGAGCAGCCTTGTATTGCAAACTCTGTGTCAATAACACTCCCAGTGAACACTTTGTACATCTCGATCTACACATTCCCATCTGAGGAACTGTATGTACACATGCATTAGATGGACACCGATACAGGCATTTGGAAAAAAATCAGTCCCAGAATCTCTGCTGTGCACTTTTTATCGGTGCGAACTGCTGCTACTAATCAATAATTGCAATTGGAGTCAAAAAGTACAGCCACTGCTCTCTCTGGGAGAGACATTTTTTGTGTGCGAAGGCCTTAATTTGCACAGGGCTTGACTTGCTCAAGGTTGAAGACTCATCCGTTCTGCCTGATGGGGAACATTCAATGAGAGGGGGGCACGAAAGCATGCTTACATGTACCAGTTCAATAAAGCCAGAAATAATGTTGATGCACATTAGGAGTTGGTTCATTTTAAGGCTGACTGCCCTCACCCATTCCAATTTGTCAGAGCGCAACATGTTTCCCACTGCCAATTTGCACAAGTGGAAAAACTTCCACTTGTGCAAATTGGCAGTGGGAAACATGTTGCGCTCTGACAAATTGGAATGGGTGAGGGCAGTCAGCCTTAAAATGAACCAACTCCTAATGTGCATCAACATTATTTCTGGCTTTATTGAACTGGTACATGTAAGCATGCTTTCGTGCCCCCCTCTCATTGAATGTTCCCCATCAGGCAGAACGGATGAGTCTTCAACCTTGAGCAAGTCAAGCCCTGTGCAAATTAAGGCCTTCGCACACAAAAAATGTCTCTCCCAGAGAGAGCAGTGGCTGTACTTTTTGACTCCAATTGCAATTATTGATTAGTAGCAGCAGTTCGCACCGATAAAAAGTGCACAGCAGAGATTCTGGGACTGATTTTTTTCCAAATGCCTGTATCGGTGTCCATCTAATGCATGTGTACATACAGTTCCTCAGATGGGAATGTGTAGATCGAGATGTACAAAGTGTTCACTGGGAGTGTTATTGACACAGAGTTTGCAATACAAGGCTGCTCATATCATGACTCCAGACTCCTTAGCCTGAGAAATACATTTCAGAGAAGTTGATTTTTGCTCGTTTAGCCTCATTGTCTGCGGGTAAGTGTAAACGCTTGTGCATGGCATTTTTTTTTATCTCAGAGTCCCCGCTTTTTTTTCCTGCTAGAGTAATCATGATATTTACTTTTACACCACAAAAAAAATATCAATGATAGTATGAATTGATTCCCCTGCTCACTGTAAACTAAAATGAAAAAGAGTTTGGCAGCAGTGGAACTTTCCGGAAATTTTCCAAATATATCTAAAAATCAAGTCCTCACAAATTACAAACTCGTAACATTTCCATAAGCCACTTGAGCCCCCTCCCCTTCCCCCCTCCCCCTCCCACCGAGATTTTAGTTGAGAACACGTACACTTGATCTATTTGTTGTAATATGAAAATAGAGACGCAATGTATGAAAACTAATGCCATCCCCTCAAGTGTGAACAGGAACGATCCCTGACACCTCAGGGTCTATCTTACACTCTGGCTCTGTCACCCAACACCTCAAATGCTCCATTCTTTGCCTTTATGAATT
>NW_022145306.1:0-2133 GCF_000002235.5 Strongylocentrotus purpuratus | reverse complement strand
GACATACAAGCCAAATTCACGAGCTTTGTTTTTGTATAAGAATCATTCAAATCACTCATGTTTTTTTAAGCTACGGAGTTTAATTAAACACAACCACCGTTTTAAAGTTCTGTACACTGATCACAAAAAAGCGTCCGTTCTTTCAGAAAACGAAAACATTCACCACAAGTCACGGTCCCTACCCTATGTGATTTGTTTTCGTTTTGCTGAAAGAACACTGAGCTTTGTTTGTGATCCGTGAACAGAACCTTAAACGAAGAATGTGTTTAAGATTCCGTAACTTGAAACGTACATGAGTGATTTGAATGATTTTTGTACTAAAAGAAAGCTTATGATGGGGCTTTCATAATTATCCTAGATTTAGAAAGTGCTACATGCAGAACTTCATTAAAACAATGGCCCAGACATTTAGGTTTCGTTTGTTTTATTCACCCAGTATATGACACAACCCTTAGTACATTACGAAGTGATTTTCCGTGTGGGGGGGGGGGGGCACCTTGTATGTGACTGTGTATGTGTCTTATACTACGTGAATACAATTTGGAGGATATCGAAAAATCTATCCTTTGTCTTTTTTTTTAGTCGTGTACATGCACGTAAGCAACCGTACAGTGCGTTTATATAATTTTGATCGAAAATACATGTACATTATTTTGTTTGTCATTATTTTTTTTTCCCCAAGGATTCCTCAAAAAGCGCCCTATAGGCACTGTATCTCGCAAGCCCGTAGAAACTTGAAGAGAGGAGACAGTGAGAAGAATTTACAGTTGAAGAGGTTGAGGAAACCCCAGTAGATGGGGGAAAACCCAGGGAATCAGGTAGGGACTGAAAACCCAATCCACATGTTGGCCCAGGCGGGATTGGAACCCGGGTTACAGCCGTGGAAGGCGAGGAAAGTACCGCTACGCCAACGTGATTCCCTGAATACTAATTACTAGTATTTTACTCAATTAACTTATTGGTTTTGTTACCGTCAGAAGTAAGATAAGTCTCACCAAGATCAGAAGATGTGGTTTTGCTTTTCTTTGCTTTGGGACTCCCCGGCACAGTCAGTGTACCTTCGGTAATCTCCGAGAAAGCCCATAGGCCCCGCCGGTCCGCGCCCCGCTCCGTCAGCTGCTTGATGAAGACGTCGTCCACGCGGGTCATGTGCGAGAAGGGCCACGATGGTGTTCTTGAAGCCGCACTTCTTGACCTCGTCGTAGATCTGCCACTTGCTTTCCAGGGTGTGGCCCCGTAGCTGCCCCACGGTGCTCTCACGCATCGAGTTGTCTAGCACGAAGACGTCCAAGTCGCGCAGCGCCTGGTACTTCTCCAGGCGCTTGTCGACATCCTTGCGGTAATTCGCTTCTTTTGTTTCTCGGATGCGGAAGACATTATTTATTTGCACGTTAGATAGCAAATATAGACCAAAACCACTAGATATAGGCCTATACTAAAACACAGATAAAGCACCCGTTAGATCAGTGTAAAAGATTCAGGCTGCTGAATAGTGGGCGAAAACAAGAGCACACGCGTCATTAACTTTCTATGAGAATGGATGGAGTTATATAACAGAATTATAGACACGTGACCACGTAGGCGGGAAGGAAGGAGAAAACGGCGGGAAATGGCGTCAACTATGGTGAACTCAATCAATCACTATATAAACATACATGTATATTCTATGTGCACTGCAGAACATGGTATTTCAGTACACAGTGGCGTAATAGCACGGTCATGTCAATTCCTTCCATAATAAAACGCTCCTCTTAAAACTGCTATGCATGCACTCTTATCTCTTAATCTTTGGCCTTGAGCCTTTGTTACAACTGATATGTAGTAACCCCCAACGGATAACGTATCACCAACCGATAATGTAGAAAAAATGACTGATAGTGTAGTAAAATTTGTATCCGATAATGTATCACGTGTCGACGGAAAATGTAACTACTGTTGTTGGTTCTACATTATCGTTGTAACAGCCTTGTGTAACACAACGTCCCCCCACAGTCCACACACACACTTCTCAAATTTGTATCCTTGTGGAGACATTCCTTTGTTCTCGTGTAGTAAAGTTGTTCAATTTTTGAAAGTGAAGTTTCAAATGCTCTTATTTTAACCAGAATTTAGTTTCCTTGGCATAAATTTGGA
>NW_022145305.1:0-2135 GCF_000002235.5 Strongylocentrotus purpuratus | reverse complement strand
AATTCATAAAGGCAAAGAATGGAGCATTTGAGGTGTTGGGTGACAGAGCCAGAGTGTAAGATAGACCCTGAGGTGTCAGGGATCGTTCCTGTTCACACTTGAGGGGATGGCATTAGTTTTCATACATTGCGTCTCTATTTTCATATTACAACAAATAGATCAAGTGTACGTGTTCTCAACTAAAATCTCGGTGGGAGGGGGAGGGGGGAAAGGGAGGGGGCTCAAGTGGCTTATGGAAATGTTACGAGTTTGTAATTTGTGAGGACTTGATTTTTAGATATATTTGGAAAATTTCCGGAAAGTTCCACTGCTGCCAAACTCTTTTTCATTTTAGTTTACAGTGAGCAGGGGAATCAATTCATACTATCATTGATATTTTTTTTGTGGTGTAAAAGTAAATATCATGATTACTCTAGCAGGAAAAAAAAGCGGGGACTCTGAGATAAAAAAAAATGCCATGCACAAGCGTTTACACTTACCCGCAGACAATGAGGCTAAACGAGCAAAAATCAACTTCTCTGAAATGTATTTCTCAGGCTAAGGAGTCTGGAGTCATGATATGAGCAGCCTTGTATTGCAAACTCTGTGTCAATAACACTCCCAGTGAACACTTTGTACATCTCGATCTACACATTCCCATCTGAGGAACTGTATGTACACATGCATTAGATGGACACCGATACAGGCATTTGGAAAAAAATCAGTCCCAGAATCTCTGCTGTGCACTTTTTATCGGTGCGAACTGCTGCTACTAATCAATAATTGCAATTGGAGTCAAAAAGTACAGCCACTGCTCTCTCTGGGAGAGACATTTTTTGTGTGCGAAGGCCTTAATTTGCACAGGGCTTGACTTGCTCAAGGTTGAAGACTCATCCGTTCTGCCTGATGGGGAACATTCAATGAGAGGGGGCACGAAAGCATGCTTACATGTACCAGTTCAATAAAGCCAGAAATAATGTTGATGCACATTAGGAGTTGGTTCATTTTAAGGCTGACTGCCCTCACCCATTCCAATTTGTCAGAGCGCAACATGTTTCCCACTGCCAATTTGCACAAGTGGAAGTTTTTTTTTTTTTTCCACTTGTGCAAATTGGCAGTGGGAAACATGTTGCGCTCTGACAAATTGGAATGGTGAGGGCAGTCAGCCTTAAAATGAACCAACTCCTAATGTGCATCAACATTATTTCTGGCTTTATTGAACTGGTACATGTAAGCATGCTTTCGTGCCCCCCTCTCATTGAATGTTCCCCATCAGGCAGAACGGATGAGTCTTCAACCTTGAGCAAGTCAAGCCCTGTGCAAATTAAGGCCTTCGCACACAAAAATGTCTCTCCCAGAGAGAGCAGTGGCTGTACTTTTTGACTCCAATTGCAATTATTGATTAGTAGCAGCAGTTCGCACCGATAAAAAGTGCACAGCAGAGATTCTGGGACTGATTTTTTTCCAAATGCCTGTATCGGTGTCCATCTAATGCATGTGTACATACAGTTCCTCAGATGGGAATGTGTAGATCGAGATGTACAAAGTGTTCACTGGGAGTGTTATTGACACAGAGTTTGCAATACAAGGCTGCTCATATCATGACTCCAGACTCCTTAGCCTGAGAAATACATTTCAGAGAAGTTGATTTTTGCTCGTTTAGCCTCATTGTCTGCGGGTAAGTGTAAACGCTTGTGCATGGCATTTTTTTTTATCTCAGAGTCCCCGCTTTTTTTTCCTGCTAGAGTAATCATGATATTTACTTTTACACCACAAAAAAAAATCAATGATAGTATGAATTGATTCCCCTGCTCACTGTAAACTAAAATGAAAAAGAGTTTGGCAGCAGTGGAACTTTCCGGAAATTTTCCAAATATATCTAAAAATCAAGTCCTCACAAATTACAAACTCGTAACATTTCCATAAGCCACTTGAGCCCCCTCCCCTTCCCCCCTCCCCCTCCCACCGAGATTTTAGTTGAGAACACGTACACTTGATCTATTTGTTGTAATATGAAAATAGAGACGCAATGTATGAAAACTAATGCCATCCCCTCAAGTGTGAACAGGAACGATCCCTGACACCTCAGGGTCTATCTTACACTCTGGCTCTGTCACCCAACACCTCAAATGCTCCATTCTTTGCCTTTATGAATT
>NW_022145304.1:0-32983 GCF_000002235.5 Strongylocentrotus purpuratus | reverse complement strand
CTGAATATTTTCGAACTTCAACAAACATACCTTGCCAAAGTTCAACTTAGGTCTTAGGTGTCCTGTTCCTGATTAGATACATTTGTTGATCAGGTCCTGGTGCTCTTTGTTGCACTTCTGTGATCATTATCTGCTTCTTTGTTCCATAGCATCTACAATTAAAAGAAAACAGAAACTTAGTAAGGTTCCTGCTAATATCATAATGCATGCATAAGTTATCTGTTTATAACTTTGTTCATGTCCTTTAGAGAAAGAAATATCCATGTCATATGTAGGGTTGGATCCAGAATTCTCACCAACATAAAACTAAGGTGGCATAAAATCCTGAAAATAAACTAATTATTTCAAACAAGGCACAATGACATAACTAAGAGCGAAATCAGGGGAAGTGGGAGGTTGGGAGGGGGGGGGGGGAGAGACACCTTTTTTGTTTTGTTTTTTGTTGTCGTTGGTAGATCTAGCCTAGATCTACATTCAAACTAAGCTGAATCTGACCTGGATCACAATAATGACACATTGCACGACTAGTCTAGTCTAGTGAATCAAAAACGAGCCTAGACCCATGGCTTTGGAAGTCTTTGCTACAAGCTATAGATCTAGATCTAATTGCCTATTTTTAATATTATTAGTAGGTGGCTCTGGACCTAGATCTAGACCCCCGTCCCTATGGCTATGCCACATCTTAAAAAGGGGCACAGAATGATGTGCACCCCCCCCCCCTCCATATTAAACTTCCACATTGATCCACCTAGATCTAGAGGAAATCTACATCAGGCATTTAGATCTATTTAGAATTTTTTGTTAGAGTACATTAGGCCTAGAATCTAGCCCTAGATCTAGGCCTAGATCTATACTAGATTCGGGGTTAAATGCTGTTTAGTCTAGAATTCTATAGACTTCGATCTACTTAAGACAGTGCAACTGCTAGATCTAAAGTTAGGCCTGCATAGCCCGAATTTTTCTGTCTCTTTTCGTTCGTTAGCCTCCGATTTGGGTAGGGGTCGGCTAAAGAGAGGAGCCGACCCTACCCAAATCAGAGGCTAACGAACGAAGAGACAGAAAATTCAGGCTAGAATATGCTATGAATACTAGTCTAGATCTAGGCTTTACTGTAACACTAACACACTGTAAAGTCATAGCCGCGCCAGCTCAGGAACGCAGTCGCTTCTTGGTGTTTCAGCCGGCTAGCACCGGCGGATTGAAAATCACATTCTGCTCGACGAGATCTCATCGGCTTGGACTAGCAATGAGCCATTGCGCAGTCTACAACAGATCCACATCTACGACCGATTACTATCGGTAATCAAGCTATGAACTGAACTTAAAATTATGAGATGCGCTCTAATGAAATACCTACGGTAAAATCCTGATTGTTTCTAAAAATATTACCGTCGATGACTTAAATTAGAGTTCTTCAATCAGTTAATATTCTTTGGTCAGAAGAAAGAAAAGAGGATGGGGTAGGGGGTTAACCGGGTAATACGTTGTGACAATGCGGGGAGCCGCTCACTGCAATGACGAACACATCACAATAATTCAGAGACCTTCAAACAAATGATCTATAGATCTACTTACTTTTCTTGATATCATAGGGTATCACTTCGATGTCAATGTTCGCCTGAAGATTTTCTGCTTCACTAAGATGTACTTGACAAACTTCTATTATAATAGAAATTCACTTAAAAAAAAATGTTTCATTGTTCGTAATTGAATAACTTGAAAGTCGCAGTTCATACAACCGCCATTTTCGTGCTCAAATCGTAGGAATTCTGGGAATGAAAAAAATGTTTTATGCATGACCTAATACATAAAACATTTTGTCGATGGCCAATCAACGAACAGTAGTTGGCGTATTTTTTACGTCATTGCTCATGAATATTCATTGACCCTCCAAACCGTCGTTCAAATCGGACAAAACCCCAATAATTCATCCAATGCAAACCTATGAAATGTCAAAGGTCACGATTTTTAGTTGGCCCTCTAGTCCTCCTACGAAGGACATACTGTGTATATCGAATCTCTTGCTTAGTAGTATGTATCTCTATGTACGCTACCGATAGAAAAGTACAAGTTCCTCGAAATGCATGCCGGACAGGCGTATGAAAGATTACGTAATGCTATCGAAATACTATGAATGAATATTCAAAGCAAATGGCGTACGAACGAAGTCTATTATGTAGAGGCTCTGTTTCCTTGTCTAGGACTGGGACTGTAGTCTGATTTCAAGAAAGGAAAACAATTTCGGGACAGTTCAAAATAATGCTTGGAAATGGAAATTCAAATGATACCGTTTTTAAAAACCAGAAAGATATGGTTTGAGGACAAGAAGCAGGATGTAATTCATTGCTCGGCAATCTTGACTGTATTTAAAAGAGCATCCATATACCTGATATTTAATAGTACTGTACAATGTCAATTAAATAAAATAACTAAATAAACAAACAAATAATGGACCTCTTTAGCCAAGACTGTGGATTTTTATTGTTGAGCACTAAATGATTCTGCTCGGTCATACAGGCTAGGTGGGGGAATGCTTTCAATAGACTTAAATTTGAAAGGCCCTTTGTATCACTTCGTGCAAAATGACATAGGGCACTTCTAATAAATTTATACGAGAAGTAAAACCCTGTTCATCATTGTTTTCGTGTTGCAAAGTTGTTTACAGACTGAAAAAGGGATAGTACGGGACTGTAGAGAGTGAATAAAACTAGGAAATTATAATTGCAAATGTAAAACAACGTTGTAAACCTAGCAATAAGAGGCTCTTGAATGCAGTTTTTAAATGGACATGGCTTTGGGGCTACCCGCTACCGCGCCAGCTACGCTGTCGATTGCCAGCTAGCTGTCGATTGCCAGCTAGCTGTCGATTGCCAGCTAGCTGTCGATTGCCAGCTAGCTGTCGATTGCCAGCTAGCTGTCGATTGCCAGCTAGCTGTCGATTGCCAGCTAGCTGTCGATTGCCAGCTAGCTGTCGATTGCCAGCTAGCTGTCTAGATGGGACCCCCCTGCGATTAATGTGGGGGGGGGGGGGGGGGGTGATTTTTTCAAATTTTCGAGGGCCAAACAAAAAAATAGTGCTCTCTAATCCCCCCCCCCCCCCTCTTTTTTTATTTCAGCACATTAAATTTCAAATTGATTTCAAGTTTGGGCCCCCCTAAGAAATCCTGAATCCGCGCCGATACCCACCCCCCCCCCCAAAATAAAAATCCCAAGGCTCCCCTGTAGTTTTTTTCTACATTGCTCCCCCCCCCCCCGCAAAAGGTCCCTATTTTCTCATTGTTTTACATCAACAACAACAACAACAATAATATTTATTATAAAACTCCAAAATTGGTTTGTTTTTATAAATAATAATATCTGCCCGGCAAAATATTTGAAGTAAGTATGTAGATTAAGATCATCAGACTTTATTACACTGATGAGGTGTATTGGGTTCTCTTCACTTGTCTCTTTCTGGCTCTCTTTCTCTTTCTCTCTCTCTCTCTCTCTCTCATTGGGACTGAAAAAGTATTGAATGTAATAATGTTTGATAAATAGATAAAACAGGATTCCTGTCCTTCTTGTACTTCGTAAATATAATACTTTACCTTGCTTACAAGTTAATTGCAAGCTCATTGTATAGATCAATTAAGAGAATAGCAATAAATATGGACTTTGAGTGAGATCAAAATGGGTTTGACATCAGTTTTTCTTTTTCAAAGATTAAAAAAAAAGCAACAGCTGGGTGTCGAACCCGATACCTTCCAGTTACCAGGCGATTGCCTACCCACTAGACTAAAGTGTCACATTGCTAATCTCCATGTTTTTTTTTTCATACTTATACTTATTGTTGTAGATGTAGCAAAAGAAAAAAACGCAACAGCTGGGGGTCGAACCCGATACCTTCCAGTTACCAGGCGATTGCCTACCCACTAGACTAAAGTGTCACATTGCTAATCTCCATGTTTTTTTTTCATACTTATACTTATTGTTGTAGATGTAGCAAAAGAAAAAACGCAACAGCTGGGGGTCGAACCCGATACCTTCCAGTTATCAGACGATTGCCTACCCACTAGACTAAAGTGTCACATTGCTAATCTTCATGTATTCTTCATACTTACACTAATTGTTGTAGATGTAGCAAAAGATGTTTTCTGACTAATTCAGAGAGTCGCTTGTTAAAGAAAGAGTATTACATGCTATTTTTTCTTTGTTGAGGGGGGGGGGTGTCCCCTTTAAAAAAGAGATGACAAGTCAATATTATGGAGTGAAGAAAAAAAAATAACATGGGTTTATATAAAGGAGAAACTGAGACTCGAACCGAGTACATTGCATTGTGAAGTGATCACTTTTATCCACAAGACCATTTTGCCTCACCGTGATAACTGGTTCGCTTTTTGTTGTTAACACTTTCTGCATGCTAATGACTTTACAAAATGTGCCGATTTACTGATTTGACGCTTTCGGGATGCATTATTATCATCATTTTTGTAGTCCGATGTTGTCAAGATTGCCCGTATTTTTTTTCTTTCAGTTACTGATATTACTGATATAATAGTGAGGTTTTATGTTTATTTCATTTAATTTGCAAACTGCTGACTTAAACTTAAAGTGATATGACAAGAGGCCACTGCCCTCACATAGTATAATGAATAGAACACGGGTCTATTCAATTCAGTATATGCTACGAATTCTATAACAGGGCACCAATGAATAGGGAAGCTTGGCTATTCGATTCTGTTTTCAATAGCTTGCACCTGCAATTTTTGAATAGTTACGTAACAAACTACTCAGCTCTTTCTGACATGGCATCAATAATATTAGTGAATTGAAAACAAACCTGACCCTCCCTTCATTGAGTGACTTTTGTTTGGTCAAATGCGAGGATTACCAAAGAGGAGGTAATAATAGCATTCCTGACATTGCAACAATGACCGCGTTATTTTGATGCATTGTCCCTAAACCTACCGAAGAGGCTCTTTGTCCTTGTCTGGGAGGACAAGCACTTTAGACTGGGGCTGTAGTCTGATTTCAAGAAAGGAAAACAATTTCGGGACAGTTCAAAATAATGCTTGGAAATGGAAATTCAAATGATACCGTTTTAAAAACCAGAAAGATATGGTTTGAGGACAAGAAGCAGGATGTAATTCATTGCTCGGCAATCTTGACTGTATTTAAAACAGAGCATCCAATATACCTGATATTTAATAGTACTGTACAATGTCAATTAAATAAAATAACTAAATAAACAAACAAATAATGGACCTCTTTAGCCAAGACTGTGGATTTTTATTGTTGAGCACTAAATGATTCTGCTCGGTCATACAGGCTAGGTGGGGGAATGCTTTCAATAGACTTAAATTTGAAAGGCCCTTTGTATCACTTCGTGCAAAATGACATAGGGCACTTCTAATAAATTTATACGAGAAGTAAAACCCTGTTCATCATTGTTTTCGTGTTGCAAAGTTGTTTACAGACTGAAAAAGGGATAGTACGGGACTGTAGAGAGTGAATAAAACTAGGAAATTATAATTGCAAATGTAAAACAACGTTGTAAACCTAGCAATAAGAGGCTCTTGAATGCAGTTTTTAAATGGACATGGCTTTGGGGCTACCCGCTACCGCCGCCAGGCTACGCTGTCGATTGCCAGCTAGCTGTCGATTGCCAGCTAGCTGTCGATTGCCAGCTAGCTGTCGATTGCCAGCTAGCTGTCGATTGCCAGCTAGCTGTCGATTGCCAGCTAGCTGTCGATTGCCAGCTAGCTGTCGATTGCCAGCTAGCTGTCGATTGCCAGCTAGCTGTCGATTGCCAGCTAGCTGTCGATTGCCAGCTAGCTGTCGATTGCCAGCTAGCTGTCGATTGCCAGCTAGCTGTCGATTGCCAGCTAGCTGTCGATTGCCAGCTAGCTGTCTAGATGGGACCCCCCTGGCGATTAATGTGGGGGGGGGGGGGGTGATTTTTCAAATTTTCGAGGGCCAAACAAAAAAATAGTGCTCTCTACCCCCCCCCCCCTCCCTTTTTTTTTTCAGCACGATTAAATTTCAAATTGATTTCAAGTTTGGGCCCCCCTAAGAAATCCTGAATCCGCGCCGATACCCACCCCCCCCCCCAAAATAAAAATCCCAAGGCTCCCCTGTAGTTTTTTTCTACATTGCTCCCCCCCCCCCGCAAAAGGTCCCTATTTTCTCATTGTTTTACATCAACAACAACAACAACAATAATATTTATTATAAAACTCCAAAATTGGTTTGTTTTTATAAATAATAATATCTGCCCGGCAAAATATTTGAAGTAAGTATGTAGATTAAGATCATCAGACTTTATTACACTGATGAGGTGTATTGGGTTCTCTTCACTTGTCTCTTTCTGGCTCTCTTTCTCTTTCTCTCTCTCTCTCTCTCTCTCATTGGGACTGAAAAAGTATTGAATGTAATAATGTTTGATAAATAGATAAAACAGGATTCCTGTCCTTCTTGTACTTCGTAAATATAATACTTTACCTTGCTTACAAGTTAATTGCAAGCTCATTGTATAGATCAATTAAGAGAATAGCAATAAATATGGACTTTGAGTGAGATCAAAATGGGTTTGACATCAGTTTTTCTTTTTCAAAGATTAAAAAAAAAGCAACAGCTGGGTGTCGAACCCGATACCTTCCAGTTACCAGGCGATTGCCTACCCACTAGACTAAAGTGTCACATTGCTAATCTCCATGTTTTTTTTTTCATACTTATACTTATTGTTGTAGATGTAGCAAAAGAAAAAAACGCAACAGCTGGGGGTCGAACCCGATACCTTCCAGTTACCAGGCGATTGCCTACCCACTAGACTAAAGTGTCACATTGCTAATCTCCATGTTTTTTTTTCATACTTATACTTATTGTTGTAGATGTAGCAAAAGAAAAAAACGCAACAGCTGGGGGTCGAACCCGATACCTTCCAGTTATCAGACGATTGCCTACCCACTAGACTAAAGTGTCACATTGCTAATCTTCATGTATTCTTCATACTTACACTAATTGTTGTAGATGTAGCAAAAGATGTTTTCTGACTAATTCAGAGAGTCGCTTGTTAAAGAAAGAGTATTACATGCTATTTTTTCTTTGTTGAGGGGGGGGGGGTGTCCCCTTTAAAAAAGAGATGACAAGTCAATATTATGGAGTGAAGAAAAAAAAATAACATGGGTTTATATAAAGGAGAAACTGAGACTCGAACCGAGTACATTGCATTGTGAAGTGATCACTTTTATCCACAAGACCATTTTGCCTCACCGTGATAACTGGTTCGCTTTTTGTTGTTAACACTTTCTGCATGCTAATGACTTTACAAAATGTGCCGATTTACTGATTTGACGCTTTCGGGATGCATTATTATCATCATTTTTGTAGTCCGATGTTGTCAAGATTGCCCGTATTTTTTTTCTTTCAGTTACTGATATTACTGATATAATAGTGAGGTTTTATGTTTATTTCATTTAATTTGCAAACTGCTGACTTAAACTTAAAGTGATATGACAAGAGGCCACTGCCCTCACATAGTATAATGAATAGAACACGGGTCTATTCAATTCAGTATATGCTACGAATTCTATAACAGGGCACCAATGAATAGGGAAGCTTGGCTATTCGATTCTGTTTTCAATAGCTTGCACCTGCAATTTTTGAATAGTTACGTAACAAACTACTCAGCTCTTTCTGACATGGCATCAATAATATTAGTGAATTGAAAACAAACCTGACCCTCCCTTCATTGAGTGACTTTTGTTTGGTCAAATGCGAGGATTACCAAAGAGGAGGTAATAATAGCATTCCTGACATTGCAACAATGACCGCGTTATTTTGATGCATTGTCCCTAAACCTACCGAAGAGGCTCTTTGTCCTTGTCTGGGAGGACAAGCACTTTAGACTGGGGCTGTAGTCTGATTTCAAGAAAGGAAAACAATTTCGGGACAGTTCAAAATAATGCTTGGAAATGGAAATTCAAATGATACCGTTTTAAAAACCAGAAAGATATGGTTTGAGGACAAGAAGCAGGATGTAATTCATTGCTCGGCAATCTTGACTGTATTTAAAACAGAGCATCCAATATACCTGATATTTAATAGTACTGTACAATGTCAATTAAATAAAATAACTAAATAAACAAACAAATAATGGACCTCTTTAGCCAAGACTGTGGATTTTTATTGTTGAGCACTAAATGATTCTGCTCGGTCATACAGGCTAGGTGGGGGAATGCTTTCAATAGACTTAAATTTGAAAGGCCCTTTGTATCACTTCGTGCAAAATGACATAGGGCACTTCTAATAAATTTATACGAGAAGTAAAACCCTGTTCATCATTGTTTTCGTGTTGCAAAGTTGTTTACAGACTGAAAAGGGATAGTACGGGACTGTAGAGAGTGAATAAAACTAGGAAATTATAATTGCAAATGTAAAACAACGTTGTAAACCTAGCAATAAGAGGCTCTTGAATGCAGTTTTTAAATGGACATGGCTTTGGGGCTACCCGCTACCGCCGCCAGGCTACGCTGTCGATTGCCAGCTAGCTGTCGATTGCCAGCTAGCTGTCGATTGCCAGCTAGCTGTCGATTGCCAGCTAGCTGTCGATTGCCAGCTAGCTGTCGATTGCCAGCTAGCTGTCGATTGCCAGCTAGCTGTCGATTGCCAGCTAGCTGTCGATTGCCAGCTAGCTGTCGATTGCCAGCTAGCTGTCGATTGCCAGCTAGCTGTCGATTGCCAGCTAGCTGTCGATTGCCAGCTAGCTGTCGATTGCCAGCTAGCTGTCGATTGCCAGCTAGCTGTCGATTGCCAGCTAGCTGTCTAGATGGGACCCCCCTGGCGATTAATGTGGGGGGGGGGGGGTGATTTTTCAAATTTTCGAGGGCCAAACAAAAAAATAGTGCTCTCTACTACCCCCCCCCCCCTCTTTTTTTTATTTCAGCACATTAAATTTCAAATTGATTTCAAGTTTGGGCCCCCCTAAGAAATCCTGAATCCGCGCCGATACCCACCCCCCCCCAAAATAAAAATCCCAAGGCTCCCCTGTAGTTTTTTTCTACATTGCTCCCCCCCCCCCCGCAAAAGGTCCCTATTTTCTCATTGTTTTACATCAACAACAACAACAACAATAATATTTATTATAAAACTCCAAAATTGGTTTGTTTTTATAAATAATAATATCTGCCCGGCAAAATATTTGAAGTAAGTATGTAGATTAAGATCATCAGACTTTATTACACTGATGAGGTGTATTGGGTTCTCTTCACTTGTCTCTTTCTGGCTCTCTTTCTCTTTCTCTCTCTCTCTCTCTCTCTCATTGGGACTGAAAAAGTATTGAATGTAATAATGTTTGATAAATAGATAAAACAGGATTCCTGTCCTTCTTGTACTTCGTAAATATAATACTTTACCTTGCTTACAAGTTAATTGCAAGCTCATTGTATAGATCAATTAAGAGAATAGCAATAAATATGGACTTTGAGTGAGATCAAAATGGGTTTGACATCAGTTTTTCTTTTTCAAAGATTAAAAAAAAGCAACAGCTGGGTGTCGAACCCGATACCTTCCAGTTACCAGGCGATTGCCTACCCACTAGACTAAAGTGTCACATTGCTAATCTCCATGTTTTTTTTTTTCATACTTATACTTATTGTTGTAGATGTAGCAAAAGAAAAAAACGCAACAGCTGGGGGTCGAACCCGATACCTTCCAGTTACCAGGCGATTGCCTACCCACTAGACTAAAGTGTCACATTGCTAATCTCCATGTTTTTTTTTCATACTTATACTTATTGTTGTAGATGTAGCAAAAGAAAAAAACGCAACAGCTGGGGGTCGAACCCGATACCTTCCAGTTATCAGACGATTGCCTACCCACTAGACTAAAGTGTCACATTGCTAATCTTCATGTATTCTTCATACTTACACTAATTGTTGTAGATGTAGCAAAAGATGTTTTCTGACTAATTCAGAGAGTCGCTTGTTAAAGAAAGAGTATTACATGCTATTTTTTCTTTGTTGAGGGGGGGGGGTGTCCCCTTTAAAAAAGAGATGACAAGTCAATATTATGGAGTGAAGAAAAAAAAATAACATGGGTTTATATAAAGGAGAAACTGAGACTCGAACCGAGTACATTGCATTGTGAAGTGATCACTTTTATCCACAAGACCATTTTGCCTCACCGTGATAACTGGTTCGCTTTTTGTTGTTAACACTTTCTGCATGCTAATGACTTTACAAAATGTGCCGATTTACTGATTTGACGCTTTCGGGATGCATTATTATCATCATTTTTGTAGTCCGATGTTGTCAAGATTGCCCGTATTTTTTTTCTTTCAGTTACTGATATTACTGATATAATAGTGAGGTTTTATGTTTATTTCATTTAATTTGCAAACTGCTGACTTAAACTTAAAGTGATATGACAAGAGGCCACTGCCCTCACATAGTATAATGAATAGAACACGGGTCTATTCAATTCAGTATATGCTACGAATTCTATAACAGGGCACCAATGAATAGGGAAGCTTGGCTATTCGATTCTGTTTTCAATAGCTTGCACCTGCAATTTTTGAATAGTTACGTAACAAACTACTCAGCTCTTTCTGACATGGCATCAATAATATTAGTGAATTGAAAACAAACCTGACCCTCCCTTCATTGAGTGACTTTTGTTTGGTCAAATGCGAGGATTACCAAAGAGGAGGTAATAATAGCATTCCTGACATTGCAACAATGACCGCGTTATTTTGATGCATTGTCCCTAAACCTACCGAAGAGGCTCTTTGTCCTTGTCTGGGAGGACAAGCACTTTAGACTGGGGCTGTAGTCTGATTTCAAGAAAGGAAAACAATTTCGGGACAGTTCAAAATAATGCTTGGAAATGGAAATTCAAATGATACCGTTTTAAAAACCAGAAAGATATGGTTTGAGGACAAGAAGCAGGATGTAATTCATTGCTCGGCAATCTTGACTGTATTTAAAACAGAGCATCCAATATACCTGATATTTAATAGTACTGTACAATGTCAATTAAATAAAATAACTAAATAAACAAACAAATAATGGACCTCTTTAGCCAAGACTGTGGATTTTTATTGTTGAGCACTAAATGATTCTGCTCGGTCATACAGGCTAGGTGGGGGAATGCTTTCAATAGACTTAAATTTGAAAGGCCCTTTGTATCACTTCGTGCAAAATGACATAGGGCACTTCTAATAAATTTATACGAGAAGTAAAACCCTGTTCATCATTGTTTTCGTGTTGCAAAGTTGTTTACAGACTGAAAAAGGGATAGTACGGGACTGTAGAGAGTGAATAAAACTAGGAAATTATAATTGCAAATGTAAAACAACGTTGTAAACCTAGCAATAAGAGGCTCTTGAATGCAGTTTTTAAATGGACATGGCTTTGGGGCTACCCGCTACCGCCGCCAGGCTACGCTGTCGATTGCCAGCTAGCTGTCGATTGCCAGCTAGCTGTCGATTGCCAGCTAGCTGTCGATTGCCAGCTAGCTGTCGATTGCCAGCTAGCTGTCGATTGCCAGCTAGCTGTCGATTGCCAGCTAGCTGTCGATTGCCAGCTAGCTGTCGATTGCCAGCTAGCTGTCGATTGCCAGCTAGCTGTCGATTGCCAGCTAGCTGTCGATTGCCAGCTAGCTGTCGATTGCCAGCTAGCTGTCGATTGCCAGCTAGCTGTCGATTGCCAGCTAGCTGTCTAGATGGGACCCCCCTGGCGATTAATGTGGGGGGGGGGGGTGATTTTTCAAATTTTCGAGGGCCAAACAAAAAAATAGTGCTCTCTACCCCCCCCCCCCCCCTCTTTTTTATTTCAGCACATTAAATTTCAAATTGATTTCAAGTTTGGGCCCCCCTAAGAAATCCTGAATCCGCGCCGATACCCACCCCCCCCCCCAAATAAAAATCCCAAGGCTCCCCTGTAGTTTTTTTCTACATTGCTCCCCCCCCCCCCGCAAAAGGTCCCTATTTTCTCATTGTTTTACATCAACAACAACAACAACAATAATATTTATTATAAAACTCCAAAATTGGTTTGTTTTTATAAATAATAATATCTGCCCGGCAAAATATTTGAAGTAAGTATGTAGATTAAGATCATCAGACTTTATTACACTGATGAGGTGTATTGGGTTCTCTTCACTTGTCTCTTTCTGGCTCTCTTTCTCTTTCTCTCTCTCTCTCTCTCTCTCATTGGGACTGAAAAAGTATTGAATGTAATAATGTTTGATAAATAGATAAAACAGGATTCCTGTCCTTCTTGTACTTCGTAAATATAATACTTTACCTTGCTTACAAGTTAATTGCAAGCTCATTGTATAGATCAATTAAGAGAATAGCAATAAATATGGACTTTGAGTGAGATCAAAATGGGTTTGACATCAGTTTTTCTTTTTCAAAGATTAAAAAAAAAGCAACAGCTGGGTGTCGAACCCGATACCTTCCAGTTACCAGGCGATTGCCTACCCACTAGACTAAAGTGTCACATTGCTAATCTCCATGTTTTTTTTTTTTCATACTTATACTTATTGTTGTAGATGTAGCAAAAGAAAAAAACGCAACAGCTGGGGGTCGAACCCGATACCTTCCAGTTACCAGGCGATTGCCTACCCACTAGACTAAAGTGTCACATTGCTAATCTCCATGTTTTTTTTTCATACTTATACTTATTGTTGTAGATGTAGCAAAAGAAAAAAACGCAACAGCTGGGGGTCGAACCCGATACCTTCCAGTTATCAGACGATTGCCTACCCACTAGACTAAAGTGTCACATTGCTAATCTTCATGTATTCTTCATACTTACACTAATTGTTGTAGATGTAGCAAAAGATGTTTTCTGACTAATTCAGAGAGTCGCTTGTTAAAGAAAGAGTATTACATGCTATTTTTTCTTTGTTGAGGGGGGGGGGTGTCCCCTTTAAAAAAGAGATGACAAGTCAATATTATGGAGTGAAGAAAAAAAAATAACATGGGTTTATATAAAGGAGAAACTGAGACTCGAACCGAGTACATTGCATTGTGAAGTGATCACTTTTATCCACAAGACCATTTTGCCTCACCGTGATAACTGGTTCGCTTTTTGTTGTTAACACTTTCTGCATGCTAATGACTTTACAAAATGTGCCGATTTACTGATTTGACGCTTTCGGGATGCATTATTATCATCATTTTTGTAGTCCGATGTTGTCAAGATTGCCCGTATTTTTTTTCTTTCAGTTACTGATATTACTGATATAATAGTGAGGTTTTATGTTTATTTCATTTAATTTGCAAACTGCTGACTTAAACTTAAAGTGATATGACAAGAGGCCACTGCCCTCACATAGTATAATGAATAGAACACGGGTCTATTCAATTCAGTATATGCTACGAATTCTATAACAGGGCACCAATGAATAGGGAAGCTTGGCTATTCGATTCTGTTTTCAATAGCTTGCACCTGCAATTTTTGAATAGTTACGTAACAAACTACTCAGCTCTTTCTGACATGGCATCAATAATATTAGTGAATTGAAAACAAACCTGACCCTCCCTTCATTGAGTGACTTTTGTTTGGTCAAATGCGAGGATTACCAAAGAGGAGGTAATAATAGCATTCCTGACATTGCAACAATGACCGCGTTATTTTGATGCATTGTCCCTAAACCTACCGAAGAGGCTCTTTGTCCTTGTCTGGGAGGACAAGCACTTTAGACTGGGGCTGTAGTCTGATTTCAAGAAAGGAAAACAATTTCGGGACAGTTCAAAATAATGCTTGGAAATGGAAATTCAAATGATACCGTTTTAAAAACCAGAAAGATATGGTTTGAGGACAAGAAGCAGGATGTAATTCATTGCTCGGCAATCTTGACTGTATTTAAAACAGAGCATCCAATATACCTGATATTTAATAGTACTGTACAATGTCAATTAAATAAAATAACTAAATAAACAAACAAATAATGGACCTCTTTAGCCAAGACTGTGGATTTTTATTGTTGAGCACTAAATGATTCTGCTCGGTCATACAGGCTAGGTGGGGGAATGCTTTCAATAGACTTAAATTTGAAAGGCCCTTTGTATCACTTCGTGCAAAATGACATAGGGCACTTCTAATAAATTTATACGAGAAGTAAAACCCTGTTCATCATTGTTTTCGTGTTGCAAAGTTGTTTACAGACTGAAAAAGGGATAGTACGGGACTGTAGAGAGTGAATAAAACTAGGAAATTATAATTGCAAATGTAAAACAACGTTGTAAACCTAGCAATAAGAGGCTCTTGAATGCAGTTTTTAAATGGACATGGCTTTGGGGCTACCCGCTACCGCCGCCAGGCTACGCTGTCGATTGCCAGCTAGCTGTCGATTGCCAGCTAGCTGTCGATTGCCAGCTAGCTGTCGATTGCCAGCTAGCTGTCGATTGCCAGCTAGCTGTCGATTGCCAGCTAGCTGTCGATTGCCAGCTAGCTGTCGATTGCCAGCTAGCTGTCGATTGCCAGCTAGCTGTCGATTGCCAGCTAGCTGTCGATTGCCAGCTAGCTGTCGATTGCCAGCTAGCTGTCGATTGCCAGCTAGCTGTCGATTGCCAGCTAGCTGTCTAGATGGGACCCCCCTGGCGATTAATGTGGGGGGGGGGGGGGTGATTTTTCAAATTTTCGAGGGCCAAACAAAAAAATAGTGCTCTCTACCCCCCCCCCCCCCCCTTTTTTTTATTTCAGCACATTAAATTTCAAATTGATTTCAAGTTTGGGCCCCCCTAAGAAATCCTGAATCCGCGCCGATACCCACCCCCCCCCCAAAATAAAAATCCCAAGGCTCCCCTGTAGTTTTTTTCTACATTGCTCCCCCCCCCCGCAAAAGGTCCCTATTTTCTCATTGTTTTACATCAACAACAACAACAACAATAATATTTATTATAAAACTCCAAAATTGGTTTGTTTTTATAAATAATAATATCTGCCCGGCAAAATATTTGAAGTAAGTATGTAGATTAAGATCATCAGACTTTATTACACTGATGAGGTGTATTGGGTTCTCTTCACTTGTCTCTTTCTGGCTCTCTTTCTCTTTCTCTCTCTCTCTCTCTCTCTCATTGGGACTGAAAAAGTATTGAATGTAATAATGTTTGATAAATAGATAAAACAGGATTCCTGTCCTTCTTGTACTTCGTAAATATAATACTTTACCTTGCTTACAAGTTAATTGCAAGCTCATTGTATAGATCAATTAAGAGAATAGCAATAAATATGGACTTTGAGTGAGATCAAAATGGGTTTGACATCAGTTTTTCTTTTTCAAAGATTAAAAAAAAAGCAACAGCTGGGTGTCGAACCCGATACCTTCCAGTTACCAGGCGATTGCCTACCCACTAGACTAAAGTGTCACATTGCTAATCTCCATGTTTTTTTTTTCATACTTATACTTATTGTTGTAGATGTAGCAAAAGAAAAAAACGCAACAGCTGGGGGTCGAACCCGATACCTTCCAGTTACCAGGCGATTGCCTACCCACTAGACTAAAGTGTCACATTGCTAATCTCCATGTTTTTTTTTCATACTTATACTTATTGTTGTAGATGTAGCAAAAGAAAAAAACGCAACAGCTGGGGGTCGAACCCGATACCTTCCAGTTATCAGACGATTGCCTACCCACTAGACTAAAGTGTCACATTGCTAATCTTCATGTATTCTTCATACTTACACTAATTGTTGTAGATGTAGCAAAAGATGTTTTCTGACTAATTCAGAGAGTCGCTTGTTAAAGAAAGAGTATTACATGCTATTTTTTCTTTGTTGAGGGGGGGGGGGTGTCCCCTTTAAAAAAGAGATGACAAGTCAATATTATGGAGTGAAGAAAAAAAAATAACATGGGTTTATATAAAGGAGAAACTGAGACTCGAACCGAGTACATTGCATTGTGAAGTGATCACTTTTATCCACAAGACCATTTTGCCTCACCGTGATAACTGGTTCGCTTTTTGTTGTTAACACTTTCTGCATGCTAATGACTTTACAAAATGTGCCGATTTACTGATTTGACGCTTTCGGGATGCATTATTATCATCATTTTTGTAGTCCGATGTTGTCAAGATTGCCCGTATTTTTTTTCTTTCAGTTACTGATATTACTGATATAATAGTGAGGTTTTATGTTTATTTCATTTAATTTGCAAACTGCTGACTTAAACTTAAAGTGATATGACAAGAGGCCACTGCCCTCACATAGTATAATGAATAGAACACGGGTCTATTCAATTCAGTATATGCTACGAATTCTATAACAGGGCACCAATGAATAGGGAAGCTTGGCTATTCGATTCTGTTTTCAATAGCTTGCACCTGCAATTTTTGAATAGTTACGTAACAAACTACTCAGCTCTTTCTGACATGGCATCAATAATATTAGTGAATTGAAAACAAACCTGACCCTCCCTTCATTGAGTGACTTTTGTTTGGTCAAATGCGAGGATTACCAAAGAGGAGGTAATAATAGCATTCCTGACATTGCAACAATGACCGCGTTATTTTGATGCATTGTCCCTAAACCTACCGAAGAGGCTCTTTGTCCTTGTCTGGGAGGACAAGCACTTTAGACTGGGGCTGTAGTCTGATTTCAAGAAAGGAAAACAATTTCGGGACAGTTCAAAATAATGCTTGGAAATGGAAATTCAAATGATACCGTTTTAAAAACCAGAAAGATATGGTTTGAGGACAAGAAGCAGGATGTAATTCATTGCTCGGCAATCTTGACTGTATTTAAAACAGAGCATCCAATATACCTGATATTTAATAGTACTGTACAATGTCAATTAAATAAAATAACTAAATAAACAAACAAATAATGGACCTCTTTAGCCAAGACTGTGGATTTTTATTGTTGAGCACTAAATGATTCTGCTCGGTCATACAGGCTAGGTGGGGGAATGCTTTCAATAGACTTAAATTTGAAAGGCCCTTTGTATCACTTCGTGCAAAATGACATAGGGCACTTCTAATAAATTTATACGAGAAGTAAAACCCTGTTCATCATTGTTTTCGTGTTGCAAAGTTGTTTACAGACTGAAAAAGGGATAGTACGGGACTGTAGAGAGTGAATAAAACTAGGAAATTATAATTGCAAATGTAAAACAACGTTGTAAACCTAGCAATAAGAGGCTCTTGAATGCAGTTTTTAAATGGACATGGCTTTGGGGCTACCCGCTACCGCCGCCAGGCTACGCTGTCGATTGCCAGCTAGCTGTCGATTGCCAGCTAGCTGTCGATTGCCAGCTAGCTGTCGATTGCCAGCTAGCTGTCGATTGCCAGCTAGCTGTCGATTGCCAGCTAGCTGTCGATTGCCAGCTAGCTGTCGATTGCCAGCTAGCTGTCGATTGCCAGCTAGCTGTCGATTGCCAGCTAGCTGTCGATTGCCAGCTAGCTGTCGATTGCCAGCTAGCTGTCGATTGCCAGCTAGCTGTCGATTGCCAGCTAGCTGTCTAGATGGGACCCCCCTGGCGATTAATGTGGGGGGGGGGGGGGGTGATTTTTCAAATTTTCGAGGGCCAAACAAAAAATAGTGCTCTCTACCCCCCCCCCCCCTCTTTTTTTTATTTCAGCACATTAAATTTCAAATTGATTTCAAGTTTGGGCCCCCCTAAGAAATCCTGAATCCGCGCCGATACCCACCCCCCCCCCCAAAATAAAAATCCCAAGGCTCCCCTGTAGTTTTTTTCTACATTGCTCCCCCCCCCCCCGCAAAAGGTCCCTATTTTCTCATTGTTTTACATCAACAACAACAACAACAATAATATTTATTATAAAACTCCAAAATTGGTTTGTTTTTATAAATAATAATATCTGCCCGGCAAAATATTTGAAGTAAGTATGTAGATTAAGATCATCAGACTTTATTACACTGATGAGGTGTATTGGGTTCTCTTCACTTGTCTCTTTCTGGCTCTCTTTCTCTTTCTCTCTCTCTCTCTCTCTCTCATTGGGACTGAAAAAGTATTGAATGTAATAATGTTTGATAAATAGATAAAACAGGATTCCTGTCCTTCTTGTACTTCGTAAATATAATACTTTACCTTGCTTACAAGTTAATTGCAAGCTCATTGTATAGATCAATTAAGAGAATAGCAATAAATATGGACTTTGAGTGAGATCAAAATGGGTTTGACATCAGTTTTTCTTTTTCAAAGATTAAAAAAAAAGCAACAGCTGGGTGTCGAACCCGATACCTTCCAGTTACCAGGCGATTGCCTACCCACTAGACTAAAGTGTCACATTGCTAATCTCCATGTTTTTTTTCTTCATACTTATACTTATTGTTGTAGATGTAGCAAAAGAAAAAAACGCAACAGCTGGGGGTCGAACCCGATACCTTCCAGTTACCAGGCGATTGCCTACCCACTAGACTAAAGTGTCACATTGCTAATCTCCATGTTTTTTTTTTCATACTTATACTTATTGTTGTAGATGTAGCAAAAGAAAAAAACGCAACAGCTGGGGGTCGAACCCGATACCTTCCAGTTATCAGACGATTGCCTACCCACTAGACTAAAGTGTCACATTGCTAATCTTCATGTATTCTTCATACTTACACTAATTGTTGTAGATGTAGCAAAAGATGTTTTCTGACTAATTCAGAGAGTCGCTTGTTAAAGAAAGAGTATTACATGCTATTTTTTCTTTGTTGAGGGGGGGGGGGTGTCCCCTTTAAAAAAGAGATGACAAGTCAATATTATGGAGTGAAGAAAAAAAATAACATGGGTTTATATAAAGGAGAAACTGAGACTCGAACCGAGTACATTGCATTGTGAAGTGATCACTTTTATCCACAAGACCATTTTGCCTCACCGTGATAACTGGTTCGCTTTTTGTTGTTAACACTTTCTGCATGCTAATGACTTTACAAAATGTGCCGATTTACTGATTTGACGCTTTCGGGATGCATTATTATCATCATTTTTGTAGTCCGATGTTGTCAAGATTGCCCGTATTTTTTTTCTTTCAGTTACTGATATTACTGATATAATAGTGAGGTTTTATGTTTATTTCATTTAATTTGCAAACTGCTGACTTAAACTTAAAGTGATATGACAAGAGGCCACTGCCCTCACATAGTATAATGAATAGAACACGGGTCTATTCAATTCAGTATATGCTACGAATTCTATAACAGGGCACCAATGAATAGGGAAGCTTGGCTATTCGATTCTGTTTTCAATAGCTTGCACCTGCAATTTTTGAATAGTTACGTAACAAACTACTCAGCTCTTTCTGACATGGCATCAATAATATTAGTGAATTGAAAACAAACCTGACCCTCCCTTCATTGAGTGACTTTTGTTTGGTCAAATGCGAGGATTACCAAAGAGGAGGTAATAATAGCATTCCTGACATTGCAACAATGACCGCGTTATTTTGATGCATTGTCCCTAAACCTACCGAAGAGGCTCTTTGTCCTTGTCTGGGAGGACAAGCACTTTAGACTGGGGCTGTAGTCTGATTTCAAGAAAGGAAAACAATTTCGGGACAGTTCAAAATAATGCTTGGAAATGGAAATTCAAATGATACCGTTTTAAAAACCAGAAAGATATGGTTTGAGGACAAGAAGCAGGATGTAATTCATTGCTCGGCAATCTTGACTGTATTTAAAACAGAGCATCCAATATACCTGATATTTAATAGTACTGTACAATGTCAATTAAATAAAATAACTAAATAAACAAACAAATAATGGACCTCTTTAGCCAAGACTGTGGATTTTTATTGTTGAGCACTAAATGATTCTGCTCGGTCATACAGGCTAGGTGGGGGAATGCTTTCAATAGACTTAAATTTGAAAGGCCCTTTGTATCACTTCGTGCAAAATGACATAGGGCACTTCTAATAAATTTATACGAGAAGTAAAACCCTGTTCATCATTGTTTTCGTGTTGCAAAGTTGTTTACAGACTGAAAAAGGGATAGTACGGGACTGTAGAGAGTGAATAAAACTAGGAAATTATAATTGCAAATGTAAAACAACGTTGTAAACCTAGCAATAAGAGGCTCTTGAATGCAGTTTTTAAATGGACATGGCTTTGGGGCTACCCGCTACCGCCGCCAGGCTACGCTGTCGATTGCCAGCTAGCTGTCGATTGCCAGCTAGCTGTCGATTGCCAGCTAGCTGTCGATTGCCAGCTAGCTGTCGATTGCCAGCTAGCTGTCGATTGCCAGCTAGCTGTCGATTGCCAGCTAGCTGTCGATTGCCAGCTAGCTGTCGATTGCCAGCTAGCTGTCGATTGCCAGCTAGCTGTCGATTGCCAGCTAGCTGTCGATTGCCAGCTAGCTGTCGATTGCCAGCTAGCTGTCGATTGCCAGCTAGCTGTCGATTGCCAGCTAGCTGTCGATTGCCAGCTAGCTGTCTAGATGGGACCCCCCTGGCGATTAATGTGGGGGGGGGGGGTGATTTTTCAAATTTTCGAGGGCCAAACAAAAAAATAGTGCTCTCTACCCCCCCCCCCCCCTCTTTTTTTATTTCAGCACATTAAATTTCAAATTGATTTCAAGTTTGGGCCCCCTAAGAAATCCTGAATCCGCGCCGATACCCACCCCCCCCCCAAAATAAAAATCCCAAGGCTCCCCTGTAGTTTTTTTCTACATTGCTCCCCCCCCCCCGCAAAAGGTCCCTATTTTCTCATTGTTTTACATCAACAACAACAACAACAATAATATTTATTATAAAACTCCAAAATTGGTTTGTTTTTATAAATAATAATATCTGCCCGGCAAAATATTTGAAGTAAGTATGTAGATTAAGATCATCAGACTTTATTACACTGATGAGGTGTATTGGGTTCTCTTCACTTGTCTCTTTCTGGCTCTCTTTCTCTTTCTCTCTCTCTCTCTCTCTCTCATTGGGACTGAAAAAGTATTGAATGTAATAATGTTTGATAAATAGATAAAACAGGATTCCTGTCCTTCTTGTACTTCGTAAATATAATACTTTACCTTGCTTACAAGTTAATTGCAAGCTCATTGTATAGATCAATTAAGAGAATAGCAATAAATATGGACTTTGAGTGAGATCAAAATGGGTTTGACATCAGTTTTTCTTTTTCAAAGATTAAAAAAAAGCAACAGCTGGGTGTCGAACCCGATACCTTCCAGTTACCAGGCGATTGCCTACCCACTAGACTAAAGTGTCACATTGCTAATCTCCATGTTTTTTTTTTTCATACTTATACTTATTGTTGTAGATGTAGCAAAAGAAAAAAACGCAACAGCTGGGGGTCGAACCCGATACCTTCCAGTTACCAGGCGATTGCCTACCCACTAGACTAAAGTGTCACATTGCTAATCTCCATGTTTTTTTTTCATACTTATACTTATTGTTGTAGATGTAGCAAAAGAAAAAAACGCAACAGCTGGGGGTCGAACCCGATACCTTCCAGTTATCAGACGATTGCCTACCCACTAGACTAAAGTGTCACATTGCTAATCTTCATGTATTCTTCATACTTACACTAATTGTTGTAGATGTAGCAAAAGATGTTTTCTGACTAATTCAGAGAGTCGCTTGTTAAAGAAAGAGTATTACATGCTATTTTTTCTTTGTTGAGGGGGGGGGGGTGTCCCCTTTAAAAAGAGATGACAAGTCAATATTATGGAGTGAAGAAAAAAAAATAACATGGGTTTATATAAAGGAGAAACTGAGACTCGAACCGAGTACATTGCATTGTGAAGTGATCACTTTTATCCACAAGACCATTTTGCCTCACCGTGATAACTGGTTCGCTTTTTGTTGTTAACACTTTCTGCATGCTAATGACTTTACAAAATGTGCCGATTTACTGATTTGACGCTTTCGGGATGCATTATTATCATCATTTTTGTAGTCCGATGTTGTCAAGATTGCCCGTATTTTTTTTCTTTCAGTTACTGATATTACTGATATAATAGTGAGGTTTTATGTTTATTTCATTTAATTTGCAAACTGCTGACTTAAACTTAAAGTGATATGACAAGAGGCCACTGCCCTCACATAGTATAATGAATAGAACACGGGTCTATTCAATTCAGTATATGCTACGAATTCTATAACAGGGCACCAATGAATAGGGAAGCTTGGCTATTCGATTCTGTTTTCAATAGCTTGCACCTGCAATTTTTGAATAGTTACGTAACAAACTACTCAGCTCTTTCTGACATGGCATCAATAATATTAGTGAATTGAAAACAAACCTGACCCTCCCTTCATTGAGTGACTTTTGTTTGGTCAAATGCGAGGATTACCAAAGAGGAGGTAATAATAGCATTCCTGACATTGCAACAATGACCGCGTTATTTTGATGCATTGTCCCTAAACCTACCGAAGAGGCTCTTTGTCCTTGTCTGGGAGGACAAGCACTTTAGACTGGGGCTGTAGTCTGATTTCAAGAAAGGAAAACAATTTCGGGACAGTTCAAAATAATGCTTGGAAATGGAAATTCAAATGATACCGTTTTAAAAACCAGAAAGATATGGTTTGAGGACAAGAAGCAGGATGTAATTCATTGCTCGGCAATCTTGACTGTATTTAAAACAGAGCATCCAATATACCTGATATTTAATAGTACTGTACAATGTCAATTAAATAAAATAACTAAATAAACAAACAAATAATGGACCTCTTTAGCCAAGACTGTGGATTTTTATTGTTGAGCACTAAATGATTCTGCTCGGTCATACAGGCTAGGTGGGGGAATGCTTTCAATAGACTTAAATTTGAAAGGCCCTTTGTATCACTTCGTGCAAAATGACATAGGGCACTTCTAATAAATTTATACGAGAAGTAAAACCCTGTTCATCATTGTTTTCGTGTTGCAAAGTTGTTTACAGACTGAAAAAGGGATAGTACGGGACTGTAGAGAGTGAATAAAACTAGGAAATTATAATTGCAAATGTAAAACAACGTTGTAAACCTAGCAATAAGAGGCTCTTGAATGCAGTTTTTAAATGGACATGGCTTTGGGGCTACCCGCTACCGCCGCCAGGCTACGCTGTCGATTGCCAGCTAGCTGTCGATTGCCAGCTAGCTGTCGATTGCCAGCTAGCTGTCGATTGCCAGCTAGCTGTCGATTGCCAGCTAGCTGTCGATTGCCAGCTAGCTGTCGATTGCCAGCTAGCTGTCGATTGCCAGCTAGCTGTCGATTGCCAGCTAGCTGTCGATTGCCAGCTAGCTGTCGATTGCCAGCTAGCTGTCGATTGCCAGCTAGCTGTCGATTGCCAGCTAGCTGTCGATTGCCAGCTAGCTGTCTAGATGGGACCCCCCTGGCGATTAATGTGGGGGGGGGGGGGTGATTTTTCAAATTTTCGAGGGCCAAACAAAAAAATAGTGCTCTCTACCCCCCCCCCCCCCCTCTTTTTTTTATTTCAGCACATTAAATTTCAAATTGATTTCAAGTTTGGGCCCCCCTAAGAAATCCTGAATCCGCGCCGATACCCACCCCCCCCCCCAAATAAAAATCCCAAGGCTCCCCTGTAGTTTTTTTCTACATTGCTCCCCCCCCCCCCCGCAAAAGGTCCCTATTTTCTCATTGTTTTACATCAACAACAACAACAACAATAATATTTATTATAAAACTCCAAAATTGGTTTGTTTTTATAAATAATAATATCTGCCCGGCAAAATATTTGAAGTAAGTATGTAGATTAAGATCATCAGACTTTATTACACTGATGAGGTGTATTGGGTTCTCTTCACTTGTCTCTTTCTGGCTCTCTTTCTCTTTCTCTCTCTCTCTCTCTCTCTCATTGGGACTGAAAAAGTATTGAATGTAATAATGTTTGATAAATAGATAAAACAGGATTCCTGTCCTTCTTGTACTTCGTAAATATAATACTTTACCTTGCTTACAAGTTAATTGCAAGCTCATTGTATAGATCAATTAAGAGAATAGCAATAAATATGGACTTTGAGTGAGATCAAAATGGGTTTGACATCAGTTTTTCTTTTTCAAAGATTAAAAAAAAAGCAACAGCTGGGTGTCGAACCCGATACCTTCCAGTTACCAGGCGATTGCCTACCCACTAGACTAAAGTGTCACATTGCTAATCTCCATGTTTTTTTTTTTCATACTTATACTTATTGTTGTAGATGTAGCAAAAGAAAAAAACGCAACAGCTGGGGGTCGAACCCGATACCTTCCAGTTACCAGGCGATTGCCTACCCACTAGACTAAAGTGTCACATTGCTAATCTCCATGTTTTTTTTTCATACTTATACTTATTGTTGTAGATGTAGCAAAAGAAAAAAACGCAACAGCTGGGGGTCGAACCCGATACCTTCCAGTTATCAGACGATTGCCTACCCACTAGACTAAAGTGTCACATTGCTAATCTTCATGTATTCTTCATACTTACACTAATTGTTGTAGATGTAGCAAAAGATGTTTTCTGACTAATTCAGAGAGTCGCTTGTTAAAGAAAGAGTATTACATGCTATTTTTTCTTTGTTGAGGGGGGGGGGTGTCCCCTTTAAAAAAGAGATGACAAGTCAATATTATGGAGTGAAGAAAAAAAATAACATGGGTTTATATAAAGGAGAAACTGAGACTCGAACCGAGTACATTGCATTGTGAAGTGATCACTTTTATCCACAAGACCATTTTGCCTCACCGTGATAACTGGTTCGCTTTTTGTTGTTAACACTTTCTGCATGCTAATGACTTTACAAAATGTGCCGATTTACTGATTTGACGCTTTCGGGATGCATTATTATCATCATTTTTGTAGTCCGATGTTGTCAAGATTGCCCGTATTTTTTTTCTTTCAGTTACTGATATTACTGATATAATAGTGAGGTTTTATGTTTATTTCATTTAATTTGCAAACTGCTGACTTAAACTTAAAGTGATATGACAAGAGGCCACTGCCCTCACATAGTATAATGAATAGAACACGGGTCTATTCAATTCAGTATATGCTACGAATTCTATAACAGGGCACCAATGAATAGGGAAGCTTGGCTATTCGATTCTGTTTTCAATAGCTTGCACCTGCAATTTTTGAATAGTTACGTAACAAACTACTCAGCTCTTTCTGACATGGCATCAATAATATTAGTGAATTGAAAACAAACCTGACCCTCCCTTCATTGAGTGACTTTTGTTTGGTCAAATGCGAGGATTACCAAAGAGGAGGTAATAATAGCATTCCTGACATTGCAACAATGACCGCGTTATTTTGATGCATTGTCCCTAAACCTACCGAAGAGGCTCTTTGTCCTTGTCTGGGAGGACAAGCACTTTAGACTGGGGCTGTAGTCTGATTTCAAGAAAGGAAAACAATTTCGGGACAGTTCAAAATAATGCTTGGAAATGGAAATTCAAATGATACCGTTTTAAAAACCAGAAAGATATGGTTTGAGGACAAGAAGCAGGATGTAATTCATTGCTCGGCAATCTTGACTGTATTTAAAACAGAGCATCCAATATACCTGATATTTAATAGTACTGTACAATGTCAATTAAATAAAATAACTAAATAAACAAACAAATAATGGACCTCTTTAGCCAAGACTGTGGATTTTTATTGTTGAGCACTAAATGATTCTGCTCGGTCATACAGGCTAGGTGGGGGAATGCTTTCAATAGACTTAAATTTGAAAGGCCCTTTGTATCACTTCGTGCAAAATGACATAGGGCACTTCTAATAAATTTATACGAGAAGTAAAACCCTGTTCATCATTGTTTTCGTGTTGCAAAGTTGTTTACAGACTGAAAAAGGGATAGTACGGGACTGTAGAGAGTGAATAAAACTAGGAAATTATAATTGCAAATGTAAAACAACGTTTGTAAACCTAGCAATAAGAGGCTCTTGAATGCAGTTTTTAAATGGACATGGCTTTTGGGATTGCCAGCTAGCTGTCGATTGCCAGCTAGCTGTCGATTGCCAGCTAGCTGTCGATTGCCAGCTATGGGACCCCCCTGGCGATTAATGTGGGGGGGGGGGGGTGATTTTTTCAAATTTTCGAGGGCCAAACAAAAAAATAGTGCTCTCTACCCCCCCCCCCCCCCCTCTTTTTTATTTCAGCACATTAAATTTCAAATTGATTTCAAGTTTGGGCCCCCCTAAGAAATCCTGAATCCGCGCCGATACCCACCCCCCCCCCAAAATAAAAATCCCAAGGCTCCCCTGTAGTTTTTTTCTACATTGCTCCCCCCCCCCCCCCCGCAAAAGGTCCCTATTTTCTCATTGTTTTACATCAACAACAACAACAACAATAATATTTATTATAAAACTCCAAAATTGGTTTGTTTTTATAAATAATAATATCTGCCCGGCAAAATATTTGAAGTAAGTATGTAGATTAAGATCATCAGACTTTATTACACTGATGAGGTGTATTGGGTTCTCTTCACTTGTCTCTTTCTGGCTCTCTTTCTCTTTCTCTCTCTCTCTCTCTCTCTCATTGGGACTGAAAAAGTATTGAATGTAATAATGTTTGATAAATAGATAAAACAGGATTCCTGTCCTTCTTGTACTTCGTAAATATAATACTTTACCTTGCTTACAAGTTAATTGCAAGCTCATTGTATAGATCAATTAAGAGAATAGCAATAAATATGGACTTTGAGTGAGATCAAAATGGGTTTGACATCAGTTTTTCTTTTTCAAAGATTAAAAAAAAAGCAACAGCTGGGTGTCGAACCCGATACCTTCCAGTTACCAGGCGATTGCCTACCCACTAGACTAAAGTGTCACATTGCTAATCTCCATGTTTTTTTTTTTCATACTTATACTTATTGTTGTAGATGTAGCAAAAGAAAAAAACGCAACAGCTGGGGGTCGAACCCGATACCTTCCAGTTACCAGGCGATTGCCTACCCACTAGACTAAAGTGTCACATTGCTAATCTCCATGTTTTTTTTTCATACTTATACTTATTGTTGTAGATGTAGCAAAAGAAAAAAACGCAACAGCTGGGGGTCGAACCCGATACCTTCCAGTTATCAGACGATTGCCTACCCACTAGACTAAAGTGTCACATTGCTAATCTTCATGTATTCTTCATACTTACACTAATTGTTGTAGATGTAGCAAAAGATGTTTTCTGACTAATTCAGAGAGTCGCTTGTTAAAGAAAGAGTATTACATGCTATTTTTTCTTTGTTGAGGGGGGGGGGTGTCCCCTTTAAAAAAGAGATGACAAGTCAATATTATGGAGTGAAGAAAAAAAAATAACATGGGTTTATATAAAGGAGAAACTGAGACTCGAACCGAGTACATTGCATTGTGAAGTGATCACTTTTATCCACAAGACCATTTTGCCTCACCGTGATAACTGGTTCGCTTTTTGTTGTTAACACTTTCTGCATGCTAATGACTTTACAAAATGTGCCGATTTACTGATTTGACGCTTTCGGGATGCATTATTATCATCATTTTTGTAGTCCGATGTTGTCAAGATTGCCCGTATTTTTTTTCTTTCAGTTACTGATATTACTGATATAATAGTGAGGTTTTATGTTTATTTCATTTAATTTGCAAACTGCTGACTTAAACTTAAAGTGATATGACAAGAGGCCACTGCCCTCACATAGTATAATGAATAGAACACGGGTCTATTCAATTCAGTATATGCTACGAATTCTATAACAGGGCACCAATGAATAGGGAAGCTTGGCTATTCGATTCTGTTTTCAATAGCTTGCACCTGCAATTTTTGAATAGTTACGTAACAAACTACTCAGCTCTTTCTGACATGGCATCAATAATATTAGTGAATTGAAAACAAACCTGACCCTCCCTTCATTGAGTGACTTTTGTTTGGTCAAATGCGAGGATTACCAAAGAGGAGGTAATAATAGCATTCCTGACATTGCAACAATGACCGCGTTATTTTGATGCATTGTCCCTAAACCTACCGAAGAGGCTCTTTGTCCTTGTCTGGGAGGACAAGCACTTTAGACTGGGGCTGTAGTCTGATTTCAAGAAAGGAAAACAATTTCGGGACAGTTCAAAATAATGCTTGGAAATGGAAATTCAAATGATACCGTTTTAAAAACCAGAAAGATATGGTTTGAGGACAAGAAGCAGGATGTAATTCATTGCTCGGCAATCTTGACTGTATTTAAAACAGAGCATCCAATATACCTGATATTTAATAGTACTGTACAATGTCAATTAAATAAAATAACTAAATAAACAAACAAATAATGGACCTCTTTAGCCAAGACTGTGGATTTTTATTGTTGAGCACTAAATGATTCTGCTCGGTCATACAGGCTAGGTGGGGGAATGCTTTCAATAGACTTAAATTTGAAAGGCCCTTTGTATCACTTCGTGCAAAATGACATAGGGCACTTCTAATAAATTTATACGAGAAGTAAAACCCTGTTCATCATTGTTTTCGTGTTGCAAAGTTGTTTACAGACTGAAAAAGGGATAGTACGGGACTGTAGAGAGTGAATAAAACTAGGAAATTATAATTGCAAATGTAAAACAACGTTGTAAACCTAGCAATAAGAGGCTCTTGAATGCAGTTTTTAAATGGACATGGCTTTGGGGCTACCCGCTACCGCCGCCAGGCTACGCTGTCGATTGCCAGCTAGCTGTCGATTTTGCCAGCTAGCTGTCTAGATGCCACCCCCCTGGCGATTAATGTGGGGGGGGGGGGGGGTGATTTTTTCAAATTTTCGAGGGCCAAACAAAAAAATAGTGCTCTCTACCCCCCCCCCCCCCCCTTTTTTTTATTTCGGCACATTTTTTATTTCAACATTAATTTCAAAGTTTGGGCCCCCCTAAGAAATCCTGAATCCGCGCCGATACCCACCCCCCCCCCCAAAATAAAAATCCCAAGGCTCCCCTGTAGTTTTTTTCTACATTGCTCCCCCCCCCCCCGCAAAAGGTCCCTATTTTCTCATTGTTTTACATCAACAACAACAACAACAATAATATTTATTATAAAACTCCAAAATTGGTTTGTTTTTATAAATAATAATATCTGCCCGGCAAAATATTTGAAGTAAGTATGTAGATTAAGATCATCAGACTTTATTACACTGATGAGGTGTATTGGGTTCTCTTCACTTGTCTCTTTCTGGCTCTCTTTCTCTTCTCTCTCTCTCTCTCTCTCTCATTGGGACTGAAAAAGTATTGAATGTAATAATGTTTGATAAATAGATAAAACAGGATTCCTGTCCTTCTTGTACTTCGTAAATATAATACTTTACCTTGCTTACAAGTTAATTGCAAGCTCATTGTATAGATCAATTAAGAGAATAGCAATAAATATGGACTTTGAGTGAGATCAAAATGGGTTTGACATCAGTTTTTCTTTTTCAAAGATTAAAAAAAAAGCAACAGCTGGGTGTCGAACCCGATACCTTCCAGTTACCAGGCGATTGCCTACCCACTAGACTAAAGTGTCACATTGCTAATCTCCATGTTTTTTTTCTTCATACTTATACTTATTGTTGTAGATGTAGCAAAAGAAAAAAACGCAACAGCTGGGGGTCGAACCCGATACCTTCCAGTTACCAGGCGATTGCCTACCCACTAGACTAAAGTGTCACATTGCTAATCTCCATGTTTTTTTTTCATACTTATACTTATTGTTGTAGATGTAGCAAAAGAAAAAAACGCAACAGCTGGGGGTCGAACCCGATACCTTCCAGTTATCAGACGATTGCCTACCCACTAGACTAAAGTGTCACATTGCTAATCTTCATGTATTCTTCATACTTACACTAATTGTTGTAGATGTAGCAAAAGATGTTTTCTGACTAATTCAGAGAGTCGCTTGTTAAAGAAAGAGTATTACATGCTATTTTTTCTTTGTTGAGGGGGGGGGGTGTCCCCTTTAAAAAAGAGATGACAAGTCAATATTATGGAGTGAAGAAAAAAAAATAACATGGGTTTATATAAAGGAGAAACTGAGACTCGAACCGAGTACATTGCATTGTGAAGTGATCACTTTTATCCACAAGACCATTTTGCCTCACCGTGATAACTGGTTCGCTTTTTGTTGTTAACACTTTCTGCATGCTAATGACTTTACAAAATGTGCCGATTTACTGATTTGACGCTTTCGGGATGCATTATTATCATCATTTTTGTAGTCCGATGTTGTCAAGATTGCCCGTATTTTTTTTCTTTCAGTTACTGATATTACTGATATAATAGTGAGGTTTTATGTTTATTTCATTTAATTTGCAAACTGCTGACTTAAACTTAAAGTGATATGACAAGAGGCCACTGCCCTCACATAGTATAATGAATAGAACACGGGTCTATTCAATTCAGTATATGCTACGAATTCTATAACAGGGCACCAATGAATAGGGAAGCTTGGCTATTCGATTCTGTTTTCAATAGCTTGCACCTGCAATTTTTGAATAGTTACGTAACAAACTACTCAGCTCTTTCTGACATGGCATCAATAATATTAGTGAATTGAAAACAAACCTGACCCTCCCTTCATTGAGTGACTTTTGTTTGGTCAAATGCGAGGATTACCAAAGAGGAGGTAATAATAGCATTCCTGACATTGCAACAATGACCGCGTTATTTTGATGCATTGTCCCTAAACCTACCGAAGAGGCTCTTTGTCCTTGTCTGGGAGGACAAGCACTTTAGACTGGGGCTGTAGTCTGATTTCAAGAAAGGAAAACAATTTCGGGACAGTTCAAAATAATGCTTGGAAATGGAAATTCAAATGATACCGTTTTAAAAACCAGAAAGATATGGTTTGAGGACAAGAAGCAGGATGTAATTCATTGCTCGGCAATCTTGACTGTATTTAAAACAGAGCATCCAATATACCTGATATTTAATAGTACTGTACAATGTCAATTAAATAAAATAACTAAATAAACAAACAAATAATGGACCTCTTTAGCCAAGACTGTGGATTTTTATTGTTGAGCACTAAATGATTCTGCTCGGTCATACAGGCTAGGTGGGGGAATGCTTTCAATAGACTTAAATTTGAAAGGCCCTTTGTATCACTTCGTGCAAAATGACATAGGGCACTTCTAATAAATTTATACGAGAAGTAAAACCCTGTTCATCATTGTTTTCGTGTTGCAAAGTTGTTTACAGACTGAAAAAGGGATAGTACGGGACTGTAGAGAGTGAATAAAACTAGGAAATTATAATTGCAAATGTAAAACAACGTTGTAAACCTAGCAATAAGAGGCTCTTGAATGCAGTTTTTAAATGGACATGGCTTTGGGGCTACCCGCTACCGCCGCCAGGCTACGCTGTCGATTGCCAGCTAGCTGTCGATTGCCAGCTAGCTGTCGATTGCCAGCTAGCTGTCGATTGCCAGCTAGCTGTCGATTGCCAGCTAGCTGTCGATTGCCAGCTAGCTGTCGATTGCCAGCTAGCTGTCGATTGCCAGCTAGCTGTCGATTGCCAGCTAGCTGTCGATTGCCAGCTAGCTGTCGATTGCCAGCTAGCTGTCGATTGCCAGCTAGCTGTCGATTGCCAGCTAGCTGTCGATTGCCAGCTAGCTGTCGATTGCCAGCTAGCTGTCTAGATGGGACCCCCCTGGCGATTAATGTGGGGGGGGGGGGTGATTTTTCCAATTTTCGAGGGCCAAACAAAAAATAGTGCTCTCTACCCCCCCCCCCCTTTTTTTTTTATTTCAGCACATTAAATTTCAAATTGATTTCAAGTTTGGGCCCCCCTAAGAAATCCTGAATCCGCGCCGATACCCACCCCCCCCCCAAATAAAAATCCCAAGGCTCCCCTGTAGTTTTTTTCTACATTGCTCCCCCCCCCCCCGCAAAAGGTCCCTATTTTCTCATTGTTTTACATCAACAACAACAACAACAATAATATTTATTATAAAACTCCAAAATTGGTTTGTTTTTATAAATAATAATATCTGCCCGGCAAAATATTTGAAGTAAGTATGTAGATTAAGATCATCAGACTTTATTACACTGATGAGGTGTATTGGGTTCTCTTCACTTGTCTCTTTCTGGCTCTCTTTCTCTTTCTCTCTCTCTCTCTCTCTCTCTCATTGGGACTGAAAAAGTATTGAATGTAATAATGTTTGATAAATAGATAAAACAGGATTCCTGTCCTTCTTGTACTTCGTAAATATAATACTTTACCTTGCTTACAAGTTAATTGCAAGCTCATTGTATAGATCAATTAAGAGAATAGCAATAAATATGGACTTTGAGTGAGATCAAAATGGGTTTGACATCAGTTTTTTCTTTTTCAAAGATTAAAAAAAGCAACAGCTGGGTGTCGAACCCGATACCTTCCAGTTACCAGGCGATTGCCTACCCACTAGACTAAAGTGTCACATTTGCTAATCTCCATGTTTTTTTCTTCATACTTATACTTATTGTTGTAGATGTAGCAAAAGAAAAAAACGCAACAGCTGGGGGTCGAACCCGATACCTTCCAGTTACCAGGGCGATTGCCTACCCACTAGACTAAAGTGTCACATTGCTAATCTCCATGTTTTTTTTTTCACTTATACACTTATTGTTGTAGATGTAGCAAAGAAAAAAACGCAACAGCTGGGGGTCGAACCCGATACCTTCCAGTTATCAGACGATTGCCTACCCACTAGACTAAAGTGTCACATTGCTAATCTTCATGTATTCTTCATACTTACACTAATTGTTGTAGATGTAGCAAAAGATGTTTTCTGACTAATTCAGAGAGTCGCTTGTTAAAGAAAGAGTATTACATGCTATTTTTTCTTTGTTGAGGGGGGTGTCCCCTTTAAAAAAGAGATGACAAGTCAATATTATGGAGTGAAGAAAAAAAAATAACATGGGTTTATATAAAGGAGAAACTGAGACTCGAACCGAGTACATTGCATTGTGAAGTGATCACTTTTATCCACAAGACCATTTGCCTCACCGTGATAACTGGTTCGCTTTTTGTTGTTAACACTTTCTGCATGCTAATGACTTTACAAATGTGCCGATTTACTGATTTGACGCTTTCGGGATGCATTATTATCATCATTTTTTGTAGTCCGATGTTGTCAAGATTGCCCGTATTTTTTTTTCTTTCAGTTACTGATATT
>NW_022145303.1:0-2145 GCF_000002235.5 Strongylocentrotus purpuratus | reverse complement strand
GCATGATTTCTTCACAGGTAAGTCAGGTATTTGACAACAATCAGTTGTTCTTCAGTTGTCAGTAATTTAAAGATTAACAATCACCAGAGAAGCTAGAGTGAAGGATTCCTTGTTTGCATGGGGGACGTATTAAGCCGTGAACCCCAAACACGGCGGGTGGCGTCAGCTATTGTGACCTCTCCGACCCTTAACTTCGCAGGGAATCGAGCATATCTATTACTGGAAGCTTCTTGAAGTCTACAAAACGGTGTACTTCCTAGTCACAGTATTGAGGATAAAAAATCACTTTTATAGTAATAACTCGCACTTTTGTCACCAAGAATTGAGGAAATGATTTTATATCTTTTAAATAAACTTATTCTCAACAACCAAAACTCCAAGAAAAAACCTATGATATTTAATGTCTTTATTCAATGAAATATGGGTCTTTGAATTGTAAATGCATAATTAAGTTTATGCAAATAATGGGCGTGGGCGCGGGCATACACACGCCCCAGCTTGACACGTGCAAAGCAGTATTTCCTTGTTTGCCCACAGGGGATGTATTATAAGCTGTGTACCCAAAACACGAAGGGTGACATTTCAGCAACCCAAAAAAAAAAAAATCGCCAGCCGAGCTCCGGCGGGCGCATTGTTGGCGGGATAATTAGGGCACAGGTGCGCTGACCCGGTTCTTTTGTCTGCTAAGTGCGTGCTCTGGAGATAACTTTCTAACAAATAGGCCACTAAAAGGTTTTGGATTTCCAACTTGCAAAATTTTGATACATTTTGTCTAGCTGTGGTTTTCTATGCTGGGAATCAGGGGTACGGTGCGGTGAGTTGACCGCAAAGTCTGTCTGGCGAAATCCCTCTCTGTTGTCCTGCCCTTTTTTCCTTGCGTTTTGTTGCTCGACTTGGAGGACATAAGCCAGAGTTTCCCTTTATTATTACTGAAAGTATAATTGCTGAACTAGTTTTTGAAGTGTTTATGTATGTTTTATTTGTGCAAATATTGGGTGCAATTAGCAGACTAACCCAGCGAACAAAGCTGACGGACAGCGAACGAAAATGTGTTCGATAAAAGGGTGCTCTGATCAGTTGAGAGAACTAGATTATTTTGTACATGTACATGTATATAATTACGGAGGCATTGAGGCGAACATCTAACAGCCATAATAAATTTACCCCTAAAAGTAAACAAGAAATTCTTTTAGAAAAATCCCAGAGTCCGTAACGTAAATGAACCAAGGTTTTCAAAACGTTTTAATGTAATGTTGGGTTCATGACAAGTTTTCTGCAACACCGCCACGTGCTGTGGGCAGCATACTGCGTGCAAGGCGATTCCCTATAACCACGTGCATTCGACACGATTGAACAGGCGATGGAAAACTTTGGGGGGAATTGGCTTCGCTGTATCAGTGTAATGTACCTGCTTCTTGTGCGACCCTGTGCGAGCAGTACGTCCTCAAAATAAGTACATGAAAACGGAAAATACAAAGGCCCACACAGAAAAAAGAATCAAGTTCTTTGCATGAGATTGCAGAGGTCTTCTACATCGATGTTGGCATGCCATTTTCGCGATGTCAATAGCCGATCAAGTAAGCCCCTCCCACTGCGCACGTGGGCAAATTAACACGTGCTCCTCTCCAATGCCACGCTGCATTTTCCTATGCTGCACACATGTACATGTAACACCAACGCGCGGGGAAACTTGCCAGGATCGCATCGGGGAAAAACAGCGGCGGTTTTCTTTTGAAAATAGGATTGTAAGTAGGACAACAACAAACAAAAATACGGACAACGGAAACGTTACTACTCATGCTAGAAGTTTGATATGAAAAGGTGTCAGGAAGTGTTTTGTGAAGACATGAAAGACAAAATGTCTTGTTTATCTTGTCGGAAGCATCAGCGATTGGTGTTGCAGTCCGGCGTTAAAAAAATGGTTGGCTTTATACTGCAAGCACTCCCAAAGCAGAAGTAATATATGTATGGCATTATTGCTTGGCATATATACAAGCTACTTTTTTTTTTTTTGGCAGCAACTTGAAACTTAACTTTGAGAATACACTTTTGTTGTTAAAAAAAAGTTTTTTCCACCTTTTTATTTCATTGCATATCACCACCGAATATTCTTATTCGAAAATAAATATTCGAATATTCGATTAT
>NW_022145302.1:0-2157 GCF_000002235.5 Strongylocentrotus purpuratus | reverse complement strand
GGGGGGGGGCCGCGGCCGTTTCGCCCCCCCCCCTGGATCCGCCACTGCTTATCACCGACTCACCTAACGCCGCGTCATAACATGATGCTTGGCTGAACATGTGGTCTAGACCTTGGTCTCATTGGACATTTTGGTGAATGCGTCGTTGTTTTCACTATTCTTCAGCGATACTTTATCTCACTTTCATCACAACATCGCTTTTTCATGCTGTTCTGCGATCCGTTTACATCGGTGTAAAAGCTAAATTTATGTTGTGGTTAAGTTCGCCTTCTTCTGCCATTGATTCAATGTTAACAGGGTTGTACCGGACAATCATTTCTACATCCTTGATTACCAAAAGACATAGCTAATTTGCATTTTATGCAAAAATAACTGTTTCCACTATTTTCTTAGATTTTCCTGCACAAACTTCGGTTGTTGTATGGGATAATTCAAAAGGGCACTGCAGTGGAATAAATGCTTTTGCAATTGCTTCTGGGTTTGAACTCCCCCTACCCCTAGAAAAAAATAATTTAGTGGAGTATTTCACATGAAGCTATCCAAACGGTGAGGCTCCCTTTTTATCTGATAACCAGAGCCATCTATACACAGAGTTTTGGCCAACTTGTGTAGAAATGGCTCTGCTGATAACTTACTCAAAATTAATTTTACAATATGAAATACTCTGATAAACGTCTGATCTAAGTTTATAACTTGAGTCGATTGCATCAAAAGTGGCATTAAAAAAAAATAGTAAGCCATATACACCTACTTGATTATGCCCCCAAACAGTATTTGGCAGTGAGCTATTGTGAGATTAAACTACATCGAAATAAAGAAAAAAACATATGAACTCACTGGTTTTGTCACCTACTTGCTGGAAGACGAGTACAAACTAGCTTCCCAGAAATCCCCGTACTCCATTCCATTACACTGCAGCGGGCTCCTGTTCCAACCCATCCGTCATCGAAGTCAAATTCATCCCATGTCGCTTTCGTCCCGCCAGTCCGCATGCACCTAACTCCTGAAGATCTACCTTGAAAGGCTGTTGGGCAGAATCGGATGGTGTAAAACAATAAAGTTATCTCACTATTTTGTTAGTTTTAAAAATTTCTATTTTTAAATGACTAATTTTTAAACATAGACCGCCTCTCGAGACAGAGGAAAAACTGAAGAAAAATATAGAAATTACTTTCTCTGTAATGAAGAAAATAGTAAAATTAGGTTTTGCTATAAAATGCAAAATCCAACATCCAAACTCATTTTTTGTTTAAAGCAGCTTTTCCCGTTCCGAATTCAGCAGCAGGACAGGGACACGAATTTTGAATGAAACAAAAAAAGAACCCACTTAATGAATACCCCCCCCCCCCAAAAAAAAATAAATAAAATAAATAAAAAAAGAAAGAAATAAATACAAAATAAATAAATATATATATTAGGCCTATAGTGATTGATTGCAATTTGCACTATGTGTATTACCTTCTGGCAATCCCCCCGAAGATCCAGTTTCATATCGACACGCATCGCCATCGTAAGAAGCACAACGTTCCAGTCTACGTCCAGTTGATAATGTGATTTCAACAACTTTGTTGTGTGTGAATTGTTTAATTTACAGATATGTTAATCTTTACGTCTGGGGACCGACCTGTTTCGTCGTTGTGGAGAGTCCACTTTAAAGTTAGTATGTCCCATTTGTAGGCCCAAAAGGAAAATGTTAAATTCCAATGGCATTTGAAAGATGATACTAATTTAGAACTTCCCTCAAAACAGAGAAGGGCTTGAAAATGTCTTTTTTGTGGGAAAATAACGACCGTTAGTTGTCGTATCGAATTTAGCGAGCGCGCTCGTTTAATTAATAGACTGATTTTCAGACAATGCTATACTTTACTGCGTAGTGCAGCTTTAAACCTTCTTGACTGGATAGCATCATGGACCTACATGGTAGCATTGTCCTCGGGCATGCTGTGGACGACTTATTTATCTTTGTTAATAGTCACCGTGATTGATTTATTAACATCTTTTCGAGCGAGAGCAGTGCTATGCGGGCCTTGGTTCTTGGGAAAGATACTCTCTCTCTCTCTCTCTCCTCTTTCTCGTCTCTCTCGCGCGCTCTCTCTCTCTCTCTCTCTCTCTTTCTTAGATCTCCTGACATTTTTTCTTTCTCTTCTTCTAATATGG
>NW_022145301.1:0-2168 GCF_000002235.5 Strongylocentrotus purpuratus | reverse complement strand
CAGTGTAAAAAGTCTCGTACTACATTATCTTTGTTTATTCTAACAACAAAGAACAAAAACTGACATCACGTTTTTGAAGATGACAAGAGTATTGATGATGTTATGGTATGACTTCCGTTAGTCGAGTGTCGAATCAAAAGAATTCTAATTTTGGATGGAATTGATAAACGTTTAGGCCTATGTCGCAGATGGAATACCCTTAATCTGCAATCAAAACTTCATCGACTGATAAATGTAATACTTTTAAATATATCTTAATGATGAGTATGACAACCATGTGTCTTTGTATTGTCAATGGCATAGGGTGGGGGCACTGTTCTCATGGGGGGGGGGGCGATACTTGATAAACGAGTCGACAAGCTCAACATATTGGTGCCCATTAGAGTAATTTAATTCTAATTTAAGAAAAGAGCACAAAGCTTCCGTATTGGATCGGCCATTACATCCTTGACCAATACCTGTATGCCTACAACAACGTAATAGGCTTAATCATTCTATGTTGAACTTCTGACAGGGAGCTGCAGGCGGGATGTTATCCTCGAATTAGCTTCTCTTCTGTACCTTTCTACCCTGACCATGCTTCTCTTGGTTGATGGTGGCACGTATTTATACAACTTCTGGGTGTCTCTAGCGGAATGCTCGACATGATCTCCTACGTCACCTTTACTCTTCCAATTCTCTTCGGTCATTATATGCCTTGGTGATTCGTCTATCAGCGCTCCTACCAGGTCTTGATGCAATGCACAGCAGTCCTCTTGGCATGGCATATGTGCTACGGAGAGTCCGTGTCCTACGCTCTCCCAGGAATCGCCATCTCTTGAACGTTATTCATGTTGATGTTCATCTGGTTGGCCGTTGGCTCAGGCATCCTAAGAGCAATAACATCGGCGGTCATTCATCATGAATGCCATCTAAATTACTTTCTATCAGCGACATTTCGTCGGCATGGGGACTGGTAGTATACGGTCTCTTCTGGTATCTAATCTACATCGAGCGCGCGTCACTTCATCACGACCTCAAGCGTGGTGAACAGTGTACAACGCGCTTCATTGACAGGAGATGTTGACGCAGCGCGTTGCGAGATACGACGCGTACACCGTGACTACCTCATTCTACGAGAGCTGATGGGTGTCTGGATGGCTATTACCATGATAAACGACGTCTTTGGGGTCTCCTGACGCGACTCTCCTGGGACTATGTGATCTCTGGACAGGCCCTCCAGATAACTCTGAAAAGCAGGCTAAGCTGTATCTAGACATAACCATCTGGTTAGAGAAGATTATGTTCATTTCTTTCCTTACATAGCGCTGGTAGCATCAATCTTGAATACCTATGGCAGAGGTTCTCCCACGCCCTTGAAAGGATTCAGTCCTTACCAACACCGCCCTTTCTGGTTGGCTATTCAGCTACACACAGCAAAACATCGATCGTATTGGAAGTCCAGAGCTCAAATGGACCCTTGTCTTTGCTTTGATTGGACCCTATTTGACTCTTCAGTCTTCATGGTCTAGGATGAATGTCGATCAGAAAGTCGATTACTGGAATGGTCCTTTTTTCGAGCAATTGTTCAGAGGGTTAGACCTTTTCTCTTTCTCTGTCTGTCTCTCTTCCTCATTTACCCTCGGTATTTGACCTCTTCTGTATATTAACACATCGTTTATTAAAAATGCTCAGGAGGCACTATCGCCCTCATGAAATCTTTGAAAAATTATAGAAGGGCTTCACACAACGTCGGTAACGGAAGAGTATCGAAGCTGTGACATCATAAAATCTATTTTTTGAATTTCTTCATTTTTTCTTCATTTCCGAAAGAGCATAAAAAATAATGTCCAAATGTCGAAAAACCAATTGTAATTGAAAAATGTAAGTATTCGCTGAGATATGACCATCTGAAAAAATAGGATATCTATAGGAACTCATTGTAATATTGCTCTGGCTCGTAATGTTATGAACCAGAGCAAATAACAATGAATTCCTATAGGAAATCTATTTATTCAGATGGTCATATCTCAGCCAATACTTACATTTTTCTATTGCTTTTCACATTTGGACATTATTTCTTAACAAGAATAATGTACTCTTTCGAAAAATGAAGAAAAAATTGTGAAATTCCAAAATAGATTTTTGATGACGTTACACTTCACCATTCTATACCTATAACCAAGGAG
>NW_022145300.1:0-2175 GCF_000002235.5 Strongylocentrotus purpuratus | reverse complement strand
TACAAACACTTTCTGTGGATCCCATGATGTTGGTTATAGCGGCTGTACTGGGTTTGTTTACCCACAGAAATGCCAGTTTTTTTTGTTTTTGTGTGTGAAAACTCCTCAGAAGAAACACTTACCGGTACCAGTGAACCCATTCCATTGCGGCTGCTGCGATGACACTAGCTGCTGCTGCTGCTGCTGTTGTTGCTGCAGCATCGGGTTGACAACGCCAATGGGTGTAGGCTGTTGCTGCTGGATACCGGTGACTGCGGCGGAGGGAACCAGTGACGACTGCCCTTGTTGTTGTTGTTGTTGTTGTTGCTGCTGCAGTGTCGTGTTTATGGTTGATGGTGTACTTGGCGTGGGGCCTGGTATGCCAGGTATACTACCGGTAGGTTTGACTGGCATACGCTGGCCTTATTTGTAAACAAATAAACAGACAAACAAACAACAACAAACTTTGAAAATTCTTCTAGTGCCATGTAAATTTTAAGGTAAAACACAACATTTGGCTTTTGCTGTAAATTTAAATGGATGGATTTGGGGAGTGCTTTATAGCAAATATGTGACCTGCCGTATCATAATGAGGAATAACCCCCACCTTTGACTTTTCAGTTACATACATTATGTTAAAGCGCAAATCATTGGCTTTCCAATGATACCAAAATTATTTATGTAGCTTAATTTATTCCAAAGATATGCTTCAGGAATTTCAACACTGTCTCACCGAATTTCGCAAACCTCATTTCGAGAAAAACGGCTTTGAAAAAGAATACACATTGGGCCAACAACGGCAGTGAAAAACGTGAACTTCAGTTTCCAACTTTTGGGGATATTTTTTGGCAACAAAAATGCATAGTGTGAATCTTGGATACCTTGGCTACTCAAGATATGAAATTTTTTTCAAAAATATTGAAAAAAGAAATACGCATTGCGCTGACAACGGCAGTGAAAAACGTGAACTTCAGTTGCCAACTTTTGGGGATATTTTTTTGGTAACAAAAATGCATAGTGTGAATATTGGGATACCTTGGCTACTAAACAATAAGAAAACATCGATATTGATTTTGACATGATCTTATTAGTGAATGCAACTTCGTGGCATTGATTACTGAAAACATGGTTTGGGGGGACATTCCTCATTTTGCCACAGCATGTCACATATATGTGATATGCTCCACAAAAAAGGCATTAAAGTCGCGCTGTGCATTATCTTGTGATGGCATGCTCAACATTGAGAGGGTGAAAATTTCGTCAAATGTGATTTTCATTTTTTGTCATGAAGGACATCTTTAATATCTAAAGTTTCAGGGTTAATTCACAGAAATGTTCATTTCGATTAATAAATTGGGAAAAAACAACAATTTTGAGTGCATCGTGCCCAAATCTACAACAGAGACAGCTATTTCAAAGCCCGTTTTCTCAATTGTATAATTTGAACTCCAAGGAAGTAATTCATATGCAAATACGTCATATCTCTGGAACGAAGTGGCTATGGAGCTCTATTTATATATCAAATGAAAGCTTACATTGTGGGCTTTCCAACCATGTATATAAATCAATTTCACTTTTTTGCAACATAATACCCTTTTCCGCGGAGTGGGTCACATATGTGACCTGCCATAGCATAATGAGGAATATCCCCACCTTTGACTTTTCACATTATGTGCATGATGTTAAGCGCAAATCTTTGGCTTTCCAATGATACCAAATTTATTTCTGTAGCTTAATTTATTCCAAAGATAATGACAAAGAAACTTCAGCAGTGTCCGGCAAGGTTTCGGCAGTGAAAAACATTCTTAAGTTTTTCCACTGTTTGGGGTATTTTTCCCCATACCTTGGCTACTCAAAAATACAAAAAAAATCATAGCGATTTTGACAAGATGTTTCTAGTATATCCGGCTTTGGGTATTGATTACTCAAAACAAGGTTTTGGGGGACATTCCTCATTTTGCCTCAGTAGGTCACATATTCTTTACTCTGACCTTTTGTTTTCATGAAAGGGTTCATGGGTGCCTGAAAAATAACTAGAGTAAATGGTGTTCTTGTAGTCTGGTTCTCTGTTCCGATGCTCAGACGAAATGGAAACAGTTTATAGGTATCAGGGAATTGTCTGGTCAGGGAATCAGACTAGCTGGCTTGCACTCGTTCCAGGGCTACCGTCTTTTTTTTTCCATCGATGATTCGGCC
>NW_022145299.1:0-2192 GCF_000002235.5 Strongylocentrotus purpuratus | reverse complement strand
ATTGCACACGTGACAAAGGGTTCCAAATCCTTTTCTATTGAACAACAATGCTACTGTCAATCACTCTTGGTGGTTCACGGGATTTGTGTTGACGGCGTTGCGGTTTGTTTTGTCTGATTTCTTTAACTGTCTGTTTGTCTGTTTTTTTTTGACCTTGGGTTATGATTCACGGTGAAATAAATCTATATTGTAGCGTGATTTTCTTTGGTTGCTTTTTTTTTTGAAATTGTACTTTTTGTTATCAAATTTCATGTTGAATTTACGTAAACGTCTTCCGTCTTCTATAATTATCAAGTTTTGACTTTAATTAAAAAATTATTGTAAGTCATAAAATGCAATTCAATTGTTTTTAAATTTTCAATGTTTCAATCTACAATGGTGTTAATGTTTTCACTCTTCTATAATTATCAAGCTTTGATTTCAGTTAAAAACTGTTGTGAGTAATAAAATGCAATTCACTAGTTTTGAAATTTTCAATGTTTTTCAATGTGTTCAGTTTGGCATTGTTTTGGCAGTAATAAAAAATAAAAAATTTACTCCGCATGAACACTGACCAGTCACGTGGGCTCCATGTTGAGTTCGGCGGGTTGATCAGTCACCAGGCTGCAAGAACGGGAGTGACAACAGCTGGCCGATGAAATCCCGAACTCCGTCGTCGGATGGCACCCCACAGTCCAACTTCGAAGTCCACCACCAGCTCTTGAAGATTTGCAGCACGGGACGGCAGCTTCCTCCGCAGGGCTTTGAGCACCTTCTAATGGTCTTTCTTTGTCCGCCGAGTCATCAAGACAAAGGCCAGCGGAACCTGCTTCATCCCACCGGTGTCTCCCTTGACGGATGCATGAACTGAGAACAGTTGGGTGAAAGGACGTTTCACCAACTTGAAAGTTCCATCCAAGTACCAGGTCTTGGCGCCATCCAGCACATGGAGTTGATCCGGTGTAAAAAACACCACATGGTGAGCACTACCAAGGTGAATGTCTTTCTGGAGGAAGTGTTCGGGGATGAAGCCTTGGTCAATTATAAAGTCAATGTCTCGTGGCTCGGGAGGGCTCTGGTGGTGACGGTTTGCAGCCCGGGACAGGTTGGTTGGATTAGGACAACTTGCAGCGGGTGCGTCAGGTTGAAGATGTGTGGTAATGACATCCTCAACAATGGCCCCTGGTGATTTGAAGATGTCAGTCTTGGCCTTGGTTATCACCAACACCTTCACTTGAACTGCGACGTCTGCCCTGGGATGCGCTGGGTGCGTATGCTTGGTGTGAAGTCCAGCATGAAAAAGGTTGCCATCTTGGTGAACAGACACGGCACACCTGTGCAACTTGCCCCGGACACTACACAGCCATGTGACTTTGGAAGAAGTGGAACCGGCCTTCTTCCACTTCTTCGTGTAGGTGTAGCCGTGACTATCAACCAAGATGACTTTACCCCGTTTCGTGCCGGACTCCACCGTCTTGTAGGTAGTGATGTCCTCATCACCTAGGCCAGGGATTACAGCAGGTAGGGCAGCATCAGGGAGGGGGTTCTCGGCTACTTCAAGTGGTACAACAAAGTCGGTCTCGACGTTGAAACCACCGTCATCGGTAGGGACATCTCTGTTCTCCTCGATGTCCATCGGGTCTTCCTCCTGTTCTTGGTCTTGACTTGTACAGGGTGCACAGATCCAAACTTCCAGCCTGGATGGATCGTCACGGATCTCCAGGTACTGCTGGTGACTAATACCAGAGTTGCAGCCAACATGCTGCCATCCCTGGCAGTGCTCACACTGGAAAGCACGCTGGTTCGCACGAACAGACTTCTTAATACAGAAGAGGCAAAGATACTTGATAGGCATCTTGAGCTTGAAAATTTTTGAATCTTGACTGGAGTGGAATCTTGTCTTGAAACAGAATGAGTAGATTCTGTTCGATGATGCTTTTTATAGACTTCAGAAGGATCCTGAGTATAATTCTAACAACCAATCAGACACGCGGTTCAAGATGTTTTAACCAATGACCACCCTATCTTTTATCAAAGATACCGCTGTATCAATGAGGGGCACCGCGGTGCATGACTGGAGCGGACAGTATTGAAATTGGATCAATGGGTTACCAAGATTGTATGGGTATAGTTGGGGGTTAGGGGTAATGCAAATCCCTTCCCTCACACAAAAGGTTTAGAGCTAAATACAAAACCTTTCAAAAAATTGAATT
>NW_022145298.1:0-2213 GCF_000002235.5 Strongylocentrotus purpuratus | reverse complement strand
AAAACCACAAGGTCACCCAAAAGCTTTTCAGACTTTCGTGAGGTTTTTTTTTTTTTGCTATTTATTTCTCTGGCTGCTGATAAAGCAAGCTCGGGTAGTTTTTTAATGTCTCCATTATAGCGTGACAAGTCAATATTTCAGCGACAGTAATTTGTCAGATGACTGGCATTATGCCTGAAATTTTTGACTGAATCACTCCGAGGGCGACTGGGCAAGGTAATGCAAATTTCCCCGCGCGTCTAGCTGTGCGGGATAGACGCTCAATTCACAAGTCAATGATTCAGCTCCGGGGTAATAATGGCGAATGTGTGTTCAGATGTTGAGAATTTCCCCTCATGTTCCTGTTCAGTTTAAAACAGACTCGAGGAATTTGTGCGGTTTTTTTCTTACTCCCTAACTCTTTTCTGGCTATCTTAAAGATAAGTCCCCATCTATTTTGAGTTTCAACCCCCCCCCCCAAAAAAAAATCCAGAATTTTGTTTTCAATTGTTTTGTTTTTCCCGTGGCAATATAAAAGTTATTCACTTTTGAATGAGACATTTATAGACAGGAAGTTATTAAATTTATTTAATTCTTTCTTTACAAAGTTCAAATTATTTGCATCTCGACAATAATTCGCTCTCGCAGGGTGGATCCATTTTTCGGCAAAATGCTGGTCAGCCGACCAGCGATGGAAAAAAAACCTGTTTTTTTTTTCTCAAATACTGCCCCCAATTTTACCATATTTAGTTACTCCACATTTTGTTTGCAATCGATTACACACCTATGAACGGGTACAAGCCAGCTAGACTCGTTCCCTGACTTTACAATTCTTTGACGTCTATAAATTGCTCTGTTTCATCTTACATGGGGTCAGGGAACCACACTACAGGAACATGATTTTTTTTTCTTGGTATTTCCAGCATCTACCAACACAAAACTTGAAACAAGTCAGAGTAACAAAATTTCCTATGAGATACTTACCAAATCTTAATATTACAGCAAAAGTAAATGTTTTATTCCCTTTAAATTGTGGCTTTTTCCTGGCATCATGCATGTGTGACTGTTTGGGGTTTCCCACCCAGATTTTCTTTTCTTTTATGACTCAAACTATCATTTCCTTCCCTTTTTTTCTGTCGACTCGATACTTCCTATAAACTTCAACATTATCTAAAGCATAGAAGTTTCTCTTTGCCAACAAAGGCAAACATTCTAACATTTTGAAATAATAACATTGTGGTACACATTATAGTAAATGCAGTGATTTAAATACAATGTGCTTCTCAATTACTACCCAGGAACTACCCATTTATACTCCGGGGTGATAAGAGGCAATTGTTGTAAAGTATCCTGCTCAAGAACACAAGCACCATGATCCCCTGTCAGGATTGAAACCAACACACTGTCTTGTAAACAAGTCATACACTTCAGAGTTGTGATGACTCGAGTCAGTGACTCGACCCGAGTCGCAATCTTTGGTGACTCGACTCGACTCGAGTCCCTACAGGTATTAATGACTCGACTTTAGAAATGACTTAATTTTCTTTCTTTTTTCATGAATCTTTATAAACAGCTCAATAAATGGAGGGACACATTCATTCTTTCTATTAAAAGAGAGAAGACAACAGCGTCTTTGTTGTCAGTAAAGCTCCTCGCCTGTGAAATTACAACATTTTCTCTGCATGCTAAATTTAATGCTTCAGTACATCATGTTGCATGAATTTTTTTGTTGCTGGCACGGTGTGAGTAGCAATTTACATACAACATTGGAAAGGCTGTAAAGGATCCAGGAAGAACAAAGAAAACAAAAGCCCTCTTTTTTTATTGCAGATTATGCAAACAATCATGTACAATCATCATCCCTTATTGTGGCAGGCTGCATATTGTCCAATGTGCTGGCACTCAGAACGATATTGCCTGGCATGTTTTCGTGTGTTCGGAACACCGAGAAAAACAGAACTCCGGCACAGCACAGTGCCAGTCTCTGCCCCTCAATCTCGTGAAGCAGAGGGGGAGCATTCAAGCACCCCGGCCTCAGCCGCGTGTGGCTATAAGCCTCCGGGCAAGTGAAAAGTTCAGCCGATCCCGGTTTTCGACAGGAGGGCGAAACGGAGAGAGAGGGGGGCGTGTGACATAACAGATGGCCAGCATATTGTGGAGTATATACTGGGCCACGCAGCGACCAAAGAGAAAAAATTCCTCCCATCCACACAAAAAATAGTGTTCACAGAATT
>NW_022145297.1:0-2217 GCF_000002235.5 Strongylocentrotus purpuratus | reverse complement strand
CATGCAATTTATGCTGTGCGGTAACTGCAATACACTACTACAGTACCTGTATATATAGTGCCAGCTAAATATATTTACATCCTTCAGTGTTTCATTTGAGTCAGCAATTATTATTTTCTTTTATTTTCTTTTTTGAATGTGATGTGAATGTGAGTACGGTACATGTTACTACAGAAGTGTCCAAGGAATGACACAGGTGGAAGGGATATAAAACAAATATACAATGACTCATTCTTGGAACAAGCTAAAACTATTCACACTCAGGAACATCAATAGTACTATCCATACCTGCCAACCTGAGACAAGAGAAATTAGGAGTAAATTTTCTGGATGGACTACGAGGTCGCGAACCACCGAAGGATTGGGGTAGTAGCCCGTAGATTGGGGGGGGGGGGGTACACAGGACTTTAGGGTCTATTTTTTTTTCTCTCCATTTTAATGGTGCAAATGGGCCTTTTCCTTCAACCTTTTCGCCCCACACATAAACAATTTTTTGAAATATCAAAATGTGAACACTCACAAAACTACATGTTTCACTACCCACCTCAGTTAGGAGCCCTATTTTGCAAAGGTATATAGTAGTAGTAATCCAAAATAAATCCGAGGAAGTCCGGTAAATAACAAGCTTCCACGATCGCAGTCATCGCACAAGCATTGAAGAAAACACGCCAATGTATACAGTGTTTATGCACGGTGTATCAACTGCACATGTAATATAAATACACGTGGGCTATACGCATGCAGTTACTATGCAACAACGCTGCATGTAGTGTATGTAGTACTACAACGTCCGCACACACTTATCGATATAGCTTACGCGCGTGCTTCCATGTACTAGTACATGCAGTACATGGATAATGACTGCAGTACACGGAACTAACGATCACGTTCGGGCTGCGCTGTGTATATCTTCTATGAGCGCGAGCGCGGATGTCGGCGTGATCTGTTATCAGTGCTGTGTTATGCTTTAGTCTTATGCAACAGTCGTTTGTTTTAAAAATATTTTAAAATTAAAAAAAATCAGAGTTTGAGGCATGCACTCGAATTCGTAGTTGGTATGAAAAATGCGGAGGAACTCCGCCTAAATCGGGGTGGTTGGCAGGTATGACTATCCAATAGAATAGTACGATTTGATGTTCCTTCGATGCAAATAGTTTTAGCTAGATCCTCGAGTGTCATTGTATATTTGCAAACTGTCACATTCAGCATTCACATATTTACAGAAGATGATCCAAGGTTCTGGTTTGAGGGGGGGGGGGGGGGGGAGTCAGTTAAAAAGAAATCTAAAGAGCATAATACTTGGTAACTATTGGGAAGTTGGTTTTACTTTCTGCGAAAAATGTATATACAATGAACACAAACATATAACAAATAACTACATGTATTAAGAATACAGTTGGAATGCTCTAATCCAGACACAGAGAAACTTCTCCAAACAAGAGGAAGCCGATTGTTCATCATATAGTTATAGGAACGTCTGATTGGTGACAAAGTGTCATCAGGCCTTTCCACATCAGCTTGAGATTGCCAAATATACTGCTATTTGAACTATCCCGATCACAAATTATCCAGTTAATTTGCGTCTTCATCAGCTCGAAGTTGCAATTAGTGGGAAATTTTTCGAGATAATCATCCCAAGATATCTTGGGCAAGTTTGCAAAATATCCCGGTATTTGGTAAAATATCCCTCTATTTGTCCGTGCGTCTTCATCAGCCCGAAAACGCTGAGCAAAATATCTCAAGCTTGAGTTTCAAGTTTCGAGGTCAAGTCTCGAGCTGATATAAAGACACGATATGTAACCTCGGGATTATTTATCAAATCAGATATAGCGGGCTATTTGGTAATATCAAAGCTGATGAAGACAGGCCTATCTATGGAAAAAGCTTCAAGAATATTTATGCCAAAAGATTTTTATTCCTATCCTGCCATCTCAGGGTTTTAAAAAAAAATCAAATATTTACCATCTATTTTTATCTGCTTCTTTTTTTATTAATAAATTTTACCTGAGATGAAGAAGCTTGATCATCAATCTCTTTGTAGAAATCATCATGAAGGGAAGATGAGCGAATCGCCAGGTCTGTAAGATGAGGCAGGAGACTGAGAAACTTTCCAGACAGTAGGATGCTGATTGATAATCGCGTAGGTTCAAATCGTAAACCTTAAAGGTCTGAATCTGTGCATGGACATACAAAAGAATAACATATGTGAATCATGAA
>NW_022145296.1:0-2220 GCF_000002235.5 Strongylocentrotus purpuratus | reverse complement strand
GCCTCCATCCGAATTGCTTGTGAAAATTACCTTGTGTATCCTCATAATATGCACTTGGATGTGTTGAACCTCACAGTTGGATGTAGTCCGATCCACTAGCCCACGAATTTATTTTATGAGAGGGTTTGTAAATATTGTTTCTTGACTTTAATGGTGATTTCCTTTGCAATTTCACTTCAGCATCTTTTGCAGATGCCTTCAGATACACCAGATACAGCCATTTCAGCCACCGTACAGGACAGTTTTGCAGCCCCGATGGACCATCTACTTCACAGGATGCAGTGTCCAAGAGCTGTGTCTCATCAGGATCAGCAAGGTGAGAGGTAGTCAGAAGTGGAAGAAAACTTAATTTTGCCAGCAATTAAAGCAACCAAATGGCTTTCATGATCCAGCCAGAGTTGTTTTTTGAGTCTATCATAAGTCCTTTCACTGACCCAGTCATGAGTAACAGGGTGAACAATGACAAAAGAATACTTTTGTTAGTCATTTGAATATACATTTGTATTGTGACTTGGATTAAGACTGAATTAACATGTGATTGACATGCAGTGACTTGTGATGGTCTCGAATACAACCCGCCTAGATCCAGTTTGGATTTTCATTGATTATAGTACATTTTTGTTGTGTTCAGTCACAGATTGTTTTCGACGCTCGTAGATTTTGATGGAGCAGCCAAAGGACCTACCATTATAAAGGAGTACCACAAGAACAGATACATATGCCCAGGTTCTAGGATGACTCTTGTCAGCGTGCTTGTTGCACATCTTATTGCAAAATGTGGAAGGTATGTATGTTTTTGTTACCAAGCCAAATTGTTTAATACTTAAACTAATCACCCAAAATGAGACTAATTCTGAGAGGTGTTTGATCATAACTTTCAAAATGCACAGCCCTCATCATACGAAGGGACAACTCTGGTCAACTGACACACCCAGGTCAGTTTTTCTTGTGGATCAAACAATGCTATTGTGAAACTACCCACCTAGCTGCAACAGTGGTACATGTACAATTAGGCTAAAGAGCATTGAAATGGCTAAAAGTAGTAGGTGGCTAGCTACTTGTCAATCTAATTGCTACCGTACTTCATAACTGCTATTTCACATTGTTCCCACATTGCCAAAAATTAATAATTGTTTAAAGTGAGGATTTTCAACCAAATCTTCATTTTTATCTGTTCAACTTTAATCAGTTATCCAACCATTGAAGAGAAGCATGCACTTGGAAGATCAGTAATCACCCTGTTTCCAATCTCTCGGATTCGAGTGGAAAAACAGGATACGTAAGTGTTCAAGATCATCCCAAGTTTTCTCAACTTCTCAACAAAGAAACGATATCTTTAATTAGAAGGATATAACTTTTTCTGCCTTTATAGTCCGGTATTTCCTACATTTTTGGTCAGTGTTGTAATGAGTCGCTTGTTTTTGTGACTCTAGTCGATTCAAATCATTTGACTGAATCAAGTCATTACAACTCTGAATTTCGTTACCGGCTATTTCTCTTTTACACAACCAATATAACAAGTGATTCTTTATTTTATTCAACGTTGGTCTGGGATAACTTTTGGAATAACTGCAATACTAATTACCTACAACAGGTTGCCTGTGTCCCTTTTTCATAAAAAAGTGCCTACTTTCATTAAAAAATGTTTTCAGGTTTTCAGTAATAATTTATAATGTGCAGATGAGTATTTTTTTTATAGTATATGCTTCATATAAATGTCCCCTATTTTTTTTTTTATTATTCAGTTCTAACGGCATTCAACAATTCTCAGTTTTACCGGTCTCTTATTGCAATTTGAAAACGGCCTCAATGAAAATCACCTGAATAAAATAACTGTTTTAAATTTGTGGCAGCTAGACTGTTATACTTATAATGAATTACCTTATTTAAATATCCTCTCTACAGGAAGCATTTCTTCTGCTCAGCAGGAGGACAGAGTGGCTACATACAAGACAAGCTGAAGAACATGCGGCGCAGTCTACCTCAATCAGCCAAGCTGAGGATGAAGAAAGACACTCCAAAGCCTTGCCCTAAAGAGGACTTGCCTTGCAAATTGCTACCAGAGTCGGAAGCAGAAGAACTGGAGTCCTTTTGCCGAAATGCCCTTGGTGACCGAAACAAAGCGGCCGTCACTAAAGCTATGGCGCAGTCTGCACCAAATAGGAGGGCATGGATTAATGCAGAGGCACCCTTTCTGTCTGTAATCCTCCAGAAGTACCC
>NW_022145295.1:0-2226 GCF_000002235.5 Strongylocentrotus purpuratus | reverse complement strand
GGGGGGGTGTTTTGGCTGTTAAACACCCCCCTTTGCCATGTAAAAATATGGAGGGAAAAGAGAGTTATGTGACCGAGCGCGGAACAATTACAAATTATGTGCATGTTCTCAACTTTAAGCTTTGAATACAGAAGACACTTTATAAGAGCAAGAGTATATAGGCCTATATGTATTTGAAACAATGAAACAAAATATCCCCTCATAATTTAAAAAACTTCTGCTAAAAAAAACAGGGGAAAGTGGCAGGAAACGCCTCAGATTGCACCACAGAGCATCTACGATCCAAATTTCCCGGGGCCCTTAAGCGGGCCCCGGACCCCACGCCGTAAGTGCTTCGCGCTCCGCGCTTGCATTGGTCCTCCGGCCAAATTAATCCCGGGACATACCGTTATTTAGTTTTACTGTTTTGGATTTCCTCAAAAACAAAAACAGTAAACGAACCATTGACCGTTTTCTCGTTTAACAGTTTTGTAAAAAACGGTCAAACGGTATTAAGTCACACACAAAAAATACTTTTTTGTTGTTGTTTTTAATTGTAGAAAGCGTTTAAACGGTTAGTTGCTTTATTTTTAGAGTGTTGTTTTTACAAAATCATGACAATGACAAAACGGTCAATAGTCTTGCCGACCATTTTTTTTATTTTAGGTTCGGCAATTAAGCAATGCACCGGAATGTTAATTAATGCGTCCTTGGGATCGAGTCATTGCCTGGGCCCCGCTCCTTACATTTCGTTCTCACGACAAAATTTGCGAATTGGCTATTGAAGAGCCGCGTCGACTTGAACCCCAGTTTCCTTCAAAATGTCTGCAACTTCATCAAATGTCTTATTACCATCCTGTTTCCATTGTGAAAAGTAATGTCCTCCCTTGAAGTTTTCCAGCGCCATTTTGCTTGGAACTCTTTAAGCCCCACCAACTTGACTGAATCGCATGAGAAAGGGGTCAGGGTCCGCGCCAGGAATCACATCACGCATTAATTATGCCGAGGTAACACTTCTTCGTGTAAAACATGGTCCCCCTCCACCCCCTTGCCCACCGCCACAAAATGCACCACGGACTGTTAACCATGACACTGGAATAAAAAAAACAGTCTGTATTTGTGTAATCTGTAAAACAAAAATCATTGATCGTTATGCTATAATGAATTTTACTAAACTTATAAAACGGAGAAACCGTATTTATCTTAATACCGCTTGTCGTTTTATAACACTGTAAAACGACAAAACGGTCGATGATTCGTTTACTGTTTTTGTTTTTGAGGAAATCCAAAACGGTAAAACGAAATAACGGTATGTCCCGGGATTCAAATTCCCTCTATGCTATAATTTCACCCTAGCGGTGCCCCCACCATTTTGTACCTTCAGCAGCGAATGGCTCTACAAGTGGCATAAATCCCTTTCCAAAATAGAAAATTGTGAAAAAATACGGAGATGGAACATGGTTCTCAACTTTGAGTACGTAACAAACTTTATAAACCAAAAAAAAAAAAATAACAAATTTAAATGGAATTTTCGATGTTTAAAACGTTTTCTAAACGGTGGAAGTGGCCAGGAATCGCCTCAGATTGCACCACAGAGCATCTTGAATCCAAATTTTTTCCGGGGCCCTTAAGCGGGCCCCGGACCCCACGCCGCAAGGCCTTCGCAGGTCCTGGACCCTTCATTACAATAATTCTAGGCCCCCCGGCAAATGGCAGTCTGAATCCGCTCCTGTGACCAGAGCGCATATGTATCCTGTATCTGAAGTTTGGCCTTAGGGGTGGGGGCGTTTACACAAAGATTCCCAACGGATGAGAATCATGAAATCCAGAGGACGAAGCTGAGTGATTTTAGCCAATAACAAGAACAGATCATAGCACTTCCGCAGCCCGTGTCACTTTTTTTCTTGAATTTCTTCTTTTTTTTGGTTTAAATGCTGTTGAGGGAGGGGACTGCCCACATTGACCCCTTTACTCATATGTTCATCATACTCTAAAGACACAGAACATTTTTTTCCCGATTTACTATGCTTTAGCTCAAAAAGATAACTGATGGTCGTGGGTTCCCGGCCCTTCGAGTTTAACCCGTCCAAATATACCCTCTTTTATTTCTGGCGCCAACACAAACTCCTGACTTTTATTTTAGCGTAAAGTTTAGCCCACTGATTTACCATCTTCATTTCTAGCGTCATAAATGACGACATCCAATTTTGAAACACCCCCCTTGAAAAAATCCTGCGTACGCCACTG
>NW_022145294.1:0-2229 GCF_000002235.5 Strongylocentrotus purpuratus | reverse complement strand
GGGTGCAGACCAGTAAATCGGTCCGAAATTGCCTGCGCCGGCCAAATCACGATTTGCATGCCCTCAAAATCTTCGGTATTTGGCATGCTGTGGGCCATGAACTTGAGGGTTTGTAAAAAATATGGGTGGAAGCCGTGCACAGGACTGGGAGCTTGCAGTTCTGTGTAATTTGGATGTAATGGACCCTAAAAGCGCTCTATTTTGCAATGGAGTGTAGGCATCGTTTTTCAAAATGGCGATGGGCTTCAGGACTATTTTCAGGGTGATCATCTTCAGATGGAATTTCTCCTAAAAGTCATCAGTTGACCCCCCGAAAATTGAAAAGAAAATGAAAGATGATGAAATAAGCTTTAATTTGATGTGCGTCTCAAACACCTTGGAGAGTTGTGAGTATTTTCCCGAATTTTTGAAGTGGGAGCATTTACCATTGGGGTCTATGGAAGTTTATTTACTGGTCTGCTACCTGTAGTTTCAAAATGGCGCCTTCCATCGTTTGTTGTCAAATGTTTGCGGAGTGTTTTTTTCAGGGGGCGGAACCTGGGGGGGGGGGGGCAGCGTTTAAAAGGGGTCACCAATGGCGGTTCCGCAACAAATGCGCCCAAAATCTGAATAGGGCCGATGGACCGTCGTCCGATCACAGCAATTTCGAGCGAACAAGGGGGGGGGGGGGGGTAATTTGGGTCGGAAGGAGCAAAAACTCAATTAACGCCCGTTGGGGGCGCCCTACAGTAAGGTAGCCGCAAACAGAGGGTTGTTTTCAGGCCAGAAATCGCAGTCAGAGATTTTTTTTCTTGCAATTTTTGATGAAATATGAGTCATCCATCCTTCCTCGTGCCGTACAAGTGGTTTGGGGAAATTTTTCAAAACCTCGCTTCTCTATAGGGTGCAGACCAGTAAATCGGTCCGAAATTGCCTGCGCCGGCCAAATCACGATTTGCATGCCCTCAAAATCTTCGGTATTTGGGCATGCTGTGGGCCATGAACTTGAGGGTTTGTAAAAAATATGGGTGGAAGCCGTGCACAGGACTGGGAGCTTGCAGTTCTGTGTAATTTGGATGTAATTTGGACCCTAAAAGCGCTCTATTTTGCAATGGAGTGTAGGCATCGTTTTTCAAAATGGCGATGGGCTTCAGGACTATTTTCAGGGGTGATCATCTTCAGATGGAAATTTCTCCTAAAAGTCATCAGTTGACCCCCCGAAATTGAAAAGAAAATGAAAGATGATGAAATAAGCTTTAATTTGATGTGTGTCTCGAACACCTTGGAGAGTTGTGAGTATTTTTTCCCGAATTTTTGAAGTGGGAGCATTTACCATTGGGGTCTATGGAAGTTTATTTACTGGTCTGCTACCTGTAGTTTCAAAATGGCGCTTCCATCGTTTGTTGTCAAAATGTTTGCGGAGTGTTTTTTTTCAGGGGGCGGAACCTGGGGGGGGGGCAGCGTTTCAAAGGGGTCACCAATGGCGGTTCCGCAACAAATGCGCCCAAAATCTGAATAGGGCCGATGGACGTCGTCCGATCACAGCAATTTCGAGCGAACAAGGGGGGGGGGGGTAATTTGGGGTCGGAAGGAGCAAAAACTCAATTAACGCCCGTTGGGGGCGCCCTACAGTAGGTAGCCGCAAACAGAGGGTTTGTTTTCAGGCCAGAAATCGCAGTCAGAGATTTTTTTCTTGCAATTTTTTGATGAAATATGAGTCATCCATCCTTCCTCGTGCCGTACAAGTGGTTTGGGGAAATTTTTCAAAACCTCGCTTCTCTATAGGGTGCAGACCAGTAAATCGGTCCGAAATTGCCTGCGCCGGCAAATCACGATTTGCATGCCCTCAAAATCTTCGGTATTTGAGCATGCTGTGGGCATGAACTTGAGGGTTTGTAAAAAATATGGGTGGAAGCCGTGCACAGGACTGGGAGCTTGCAGTTCTGTGTAATTTTGATGTAATTTGGACCCTAAAAGCGCTCTATTTTGCAATGGAGTGTAGGCATCGTTTTTCAAAATGGCGATGGGCTTCAGGACTATTTTCAGGGGTGATCATCTTCAGATGGAAATTTCTCCTAAAAGTCATCAGTTGACCCCCCGAAAATTGAAAAGAAAATGAAAGATGATGAAATAAGCTTTAATTTGATGTGTGTCTCAACACCTTGGAGAGTTGTGAGTATTTTTCCCGAATATTTGAAGTGGGAGCATTTCCATTGGGGTCTATGGAAGTTTATTTACTGGTCTGCTACC
>NW_022145293.1:0-59163 GCF_000002235.5 Strongylocentrotus purpuratus | reverse complement strand
CAAAATGGTAAGGGCCGGGGTGGTTCAGCATTTTGGAGGAAAATATTATATTTTTTTAATAGGCTAGTTTCCCCACAATGAATGTACATACATGCCATTAGATGGATCCTGACCCCCATATCCCTTTGAAAGGGGCGTAGGGGCAAATATTGTAAAAATTTGAATTATCACAACTTTCGGGCCGAAATTAGTAGGGCCGGGGTGGTTCAGCATTTTGGAGGAAAATATTTTTTTTTTTAATAGGCTAGTTTCCCCACAATGAATGTACATACATGCCATTAGATGGATCCTGACCCCCATATCCCTTTGAAGGGGCGTAGGGGCAAATATTGTGATAATTTGAATAAACACCAATTTTCAGGCCGAAATGGTAAGGGCCGGGGTGGTTCAGCATTTTGGAGGAAAAATATTATATTTTTTGAATAGGCTAGTTTCCCCACAATGAATGTACATACATGCCATTAGATGGATCCTGACCCCCATATCCCTTTGAAAGGGGCGTAGGGGCAAATATTGTGATAATTTGAATAAACACCAATTTCGGCCGAAATGGTAAGGGCCGGGGTGGTTCAGGATTTTGGAGGAAATATATTTTTTTTTTTAATAGGCTAGTTTCCCCACAATGAATGTACCTACATGCCATTAGATGGATTCTGACCCCCATATCCCTTTGAAAGGGGCGTAGGGCAAATATTGTAAAAATTTGAATTATCACAACTTTCGGGCCGAATTGAAGGGCCGGGGTGGTTCAGCATTTTGGAGGAAAATATTTTTTTTTTTAATAGGCTAGTTTCCCCACAATGAATGTACATACATGCCATTAGATGGATCCTGACCCCCATATCCCTTTGAAAGGGGCGTAGGGGCAAATATTGTAAAAATTTGAATTATCACAACTTTCGGGCCGAAATTAGAAGGGCCGGGGTGGTTCAGCATTTTGGAGGAAAATATATATTTTTTTTAATAGGTTAGTTTCCCCACAATGAATGTACATACATGCCATTAGATGGATCCTGACCCCCATATCCCTTTGAAAGGGGCGTAGGGGCAAATATTGTAATTTGAATAAACACCAATTTCAGGCCGAAATGGTAAGGGCCGGGGGTGGTTCAGGATTTTGGAGGAAAATTATATTTTTTTTTGAATAGGCTAGTTTCCCCACAATGAATGTACATACATGCCATTAGATGGATCCTGACCCCCATATCCCTTTGAAAGGGGCGTAGGGGCAAATATTGTAAAATTTGAATTATCACAACTTTCGGGCCGAAATGGTAAGGGCCGGGGGGGTTCAGCATTTTGAAGGAAAAATTATATTTTTTTGATAGGCTAGTTTCCCCACAATGAATGTACATACATGCCATTAGATGAATCCTGACCCCCATATCCCTTTGAAAGGGGCGTAGGGGCAAATATTGTGATAATTTGAATAAACACCAATTTCAGGCCGAAATGGTAAGGGCCGGGTGGTTCAGCATTTTGGAGGAAAATATTATATTTTTTTAATAGGCTAGTTTCCCCACAATGAATGTACATACATGCCATTAGATGGATCCTGACCCCCATATCCCTTTGAAAGGGGCGTAGGGGCAAATATTGTAAAAATTTGAATTATCACAACTTTCGGCGAAAATGGAAGGGCCGGGGTGGTTCAGCATTTTGGAGGAAAATATTTTTTTTTTTAATAGGCTAGTTTCCCCACAATGAATGTACATACATGCCATTAGATGGATCCTGACCCCATATCCCTTTGAAAGGGGCGTAGGGGCAAATATTGTGATAATTTGAATAAACACACAATTCAGGCCGAAATGGTAAGGGCCGGGGTGGTTCAGCATTTTGGAGGAAAATATATATTTTTTTTAATAGGCTAGTTTCCCCACAATGAATGTACATACATGCCATTAGATGGATCCTGACCCCCATATCCCTTTGAAAGGGGCGTAGGGGCAAATATTGTGATAATTTGAATAAACACACAATTTCAGGCCGAAATGGTAAGGGCCGGGGTGGTTCAGCATTTTGGAGGAAAATATTATATTTTTTGATTAGGCTAGTTTCCCCAAATGAATGTACATACATGCCATTAGATGGATCCTGACCCCCATATCCCTTTGAAAGGGGCGTAGGGGCAAATATTGTGATAATTTGAATAAACACCAATTTCAGGCCGAAATGGTAAGGGCCGGGGTGGTTCAGCATTTTTGGGTGGAAAATATATATATTTTTTTAAATAGGGTAGTTAATCCCCACAATGAATGTACATACATGCCATTAGATGGTCCTGACCCCCATATCCCTTTGAAAGGTGGGCATAATAGGGGGCAAAATATATGTGATATTTGAATAAACACCCATTTCAGGCCGAAATGGTAAGGGCCGGGGTGGTTCAGCATTTTGGAGGAAAATATTATTTTTTTAAATAGGCTAGTTTCCCCACAATGAATGTACATACATGCCATTAGATGGATCCTGACCCCCAATCCCTTTGAAAGGGGCGTAGGGGCAAATATTGTGATAATTTTGAATAAACACCAATTTCAGGCCGAAATGGTAAGGGCCGGGGTGGTTCAGCATTTTGGAGGAAAATATATTTTTTTTTAATAGGCTAGTTTCCCCACAATGAATGTACATACATGCCATTAGATGGATCCTGACCCCCATATCCCTTTGAAAGGGGCGTAGGGGCAAATATTGTAAAAATTTGAATTATCACAACTTTCGGGCCGAATTGTAAGGGCCGGGGTGGTTCAGCATTTTGGAGGAAATATATTTTTTTTTTAATAGGCTAGTTTCCCCACAATGAATGTACATACATGCCATTAGATGGATCCTGACCCCCATATCCCTTTGAAAGGGGCGTAGGGGCAAATATTGTGAAATTTGAATAATCACAACTTTCGGCCGAAATGGTAAGGGCCGGGGTGGTTCAGCATTTTGGAGGAAAATATATTTTTTTTGAATAGGCTAGTTTCCCCACAATGAATGTACATACATGCCATTAGATGGATCCTGACCCCTATATCCCTTTGAAAGGGGCGTAGGGGCAAATATTGTAAAAATTTGAATAATCACAATTTCGGGCCGAAATGGTAAGGGCCGGGGTGGTTCAGCATTTTGAAGGAAAAATTATATTTTTTTGATTAGGCTAGTTACCCCACAATGAATGTACATACATGCCATTAGATGAATCCTGACCCCCATATCCCTTTGAAAGGGGCGTAGGGGCAAATATTGTGATAATTTGAATAAACACAATTTCGGCCGAAATGGTAAGGGCCGGGGTGGTTCAGCATTTTGGAGGAAAATATTTTTTTTAATAGGCTAGTTTCCCCACAATGAATGTACATACATGCCATTAGATGGATCCTGACCCCCATATCCCTTTGAAAGGGGCGTAGGGGCAAATATTGTAAAAATTTGAATTATCACAACTTTCGGGCCGAAATGGAAGGGCCGGGGTGGTTCAGCATTTTGGAGGAAATATATTATTTTTTTAATAGGCTAGTTTCCCCACAATGAATGTACCTACATGCCATTAGATGGATCTGACCCCCATATCCCTTTGAAAGGGGCGTAGGGGCAAATATTGTAAAAATTTGAATTATCACAACTTTCGGCCGAAATGTAAGGGCCGGGGTGGTTCAGCATTTTGGAGGAAAATATATTTTTTTTTTAATAGGCTAGTTTCCCCACAATGAATGTACATACATGCCATTAGATGGATCCTGACCCCTAATCCCTTTGAAAGGGGCGTAGGGGCAAATATTGTGATAATTTGAATAAACACAATTTCAGGCCGAAATGGTAAGGGCCGGGGTGGTTCAGCATTTTGAAGGAAAAATTATATTTTTTGATTAGGCTAGTTTCCCCACAATGAATGTACATACATGCCATTAGATGGATCCTGACCCCCATATCCCTTTGAAAGGGGCGTAGGGGCAAATATTGTGATAATTTGAATAAACACCAATTTCAGGCCGAAATGGTAAGGGCCGGGTGGTTCAGCATTTTGGAGGAAAATATTTTTTTTTTAATAGCTAGTTTCCCCACAATGAATGTACATACATGCCATTAGATGGATCCTGACCCCCATATCCCTTTGAAAGGGGCGTAGGGGCAAATATTGTAAAAATTTGAATATCACCAACTTTCAGGCCGAAATTAAGGGCCGGGGTGGTTCAGCATTTTGGAGGAAAATATATATTTTTTTTTAATAGGCTAGTTTCCCCACAATGAATGTACATACATGCCATTAGATGGATCTTGACCCCCATATCCCTTTGAAAGGGGCGTAGGGGCAAATATTGTGATAATTTGAATAAACACCAATTTCAGGCCGAAATGGTAAGGGCCGGGGTGGTTCAGGATTTTGGAGGAAAATATATTTTTTTTGAATAGGCTAGTTTCCCCACAATGAATGTACATACATGCCATTAGATGGATCCTGACCCCCATATCCCTTTGAAAGGGGCGTAGGGGCAAATATTGTAAAATTTGAATTATCACAACTTTCGGCCGAAATGGTAAGGGCCGGGGTGGTTCAGCATTTTGGAGGAAAATATTATATTTTTTTTGATTAGGCTAGTTTCCCCACAATGAATGTACATACATGCCATTAGATGGATCCTGACCCCCATATCCCTTTGAAGGGGCGTAGGGGCAAATATTGTGATAATTTGAATAAACACCAATTTCAGGCCGAAATGGTAAGGGCCGGGGTGGTTCAGCATTTTGGAGGAAAATATATATATTTTTTTAATAGGCTAGTTTCCCCACAATGAATGTACATACATGCCATTAGATGGATCCTGACCCCCATATCCCTTTGAAAGGGGGTAGGGGCAAATATTGTAAAAATTTGAATTATCACAATTTCGGGCCAAATTGTAAGGGCCGGGGTGGTTCAGCATTTTGGAGGAAATATATTTTTTTTTTAATAGGCTAGTTTCCCCACAATGAATGTACATACATGCCATTAGATGATCCTGACCCCCATATCCCTTTGAAAGGGGCGTAGGGGCAAATATTGTGATAATTTGAATAAACACACAATTTCAGGCCGAAATGGTAAGGGCCGGGGGGTTCAGCATTTTGGAGGAAAATAATAATTTTTTTGATAGGCTAGTTTCCCCACATGAATGTACATACATGCCATTAGATGGATCCTGACCCCCATATCCCTTTGAAAGGGGCGTAGGGGCAAATATTGTGATAATTTGAATAACACAATTTCGGCCGAAATGGTAAGGGCCGGGGTGGTTCAGCATTTTGAAGGAAAAATTATATTTTTTGATTAGGCTAGTTTCCCCACAATGAATGTACATACATGCCATTAGATGGATCCTGACCCCCATATCCCTTTGAAAGGGGCGTAGGGCAAATATTGTGATAATTTGAATAAACACCAATTTTCGGCCGAAATGGTAAGGGCCGGGGTGGTTCAGCATTTTGGAGGAAAATATATATTTTTTTAATAGGCTAGTTTCCCCACAATGAATGTACATACATGCCATTAGATGGATCCTGACCCCCATATCCCTTTGAAAGGGGCGTAGGGGCAAATATTGTGATAATTTGAATAAACACAACTTTCGGCCGAAATGGTAAGGGCCGGGGTGGTTCAGCATTTTGAGGAAATATTTATATTTTTTGATAGGCTAGTTTCCCCACAATGAATGTACATACATGCCATTAGATGGATCCTGACCCCCAATCCCTTTGAAAGGGGCGTAGGGGCAAATATTGTGATAATTTGAATAAACACCAATTTCAGGCCGAAATGGTAAGGGCCGGGGTGGTTCAGCATTTTGGAGGAAAATATTATTTTTTTTTAATAGGCTAGTTTCCCCACAATGAATGTACCTACATGCCATTAGATGGATCCTGACCCCCATATCCCTTTGAAAGGGGCGTAGTGGCAAATATTGTAAAAATTTGAATTATCACAACTTTCGGGCCGAAATTGTAAGGGCCGGGGTGGTTCAGCATTTTGGAGGAAAATATTTTTTTTTTAATAGGCTAGTTTCCCCACAATGAATGTACATACATGCCATTAGATGATCCTGACCCCCATATCCCTTTGAAAGGGGCGTAGGGGCAAATATTGTGATAAATTTGAATAATCACAACTTTCGGCCGAAATGTAAGGGCCGGGGTGGTTCAGCATTTTGGAGGAAAAATATATTTTTTTTGAATAGGCTAGTTTCCCCACAATGAATGTACATACATGCCATTAGATGGATCCTGACCCCCATATCCCTTTGAAAGGGGCGTAGGGGCAAATATTGTGATAATTTGAATAAACCAATTTCAGGCCGAAATGGTAAGGGCCGGGGTGGTTCAGCATTTTGGAGGAAAAATTATATTTTTTTGATTAGGCTAGTTTCCCCACAATGAATGTACATACATGCCATTAGATGGATCCTGACCCCCATATCCCTTTGAAAGGGGCGTAGGGGCAAATATTGTGATAATTTGAATAAACACCAATTTCAGGGCCGAAATGGTAAGGGCCGGGGTGGTTCAGCATTTTGGAGGAAAATTATTTTTTTAATAGGCTAGTTTCCCCACAATGAATGTACATACATGCCATTAGAATCGATCTGACCCCCATATCCCTTTGAAAGGGGCGTAGGGGCAAATATTGTGAAAATTTGAATTATCACAACTTTCGGGCCGAAATTAAAGGCCGGGGTGGTTCAGCATTTTGGAGGAAAATATTTTTTTTTTTAATAGGCTAGTTTCCCCCACAATGAATGTACATACATGCCATTAGATGGATCCTGACCCCCATATCCCTTTGAAAGGGCGTAGGGGCAAATATTGTAAAAATTTGAATTATCACAACTTTCGGCCGAAATGTAGGGCCGGGGTGGTTCAGCATTTTGGAGAAAATAATTTTTTTTTGAATAGGCTAGTTTCCCCACAATGAATGTACATACATGCCATTAGATGGATCCTGACCCCCATATCCCTTTGAAAGGGGCGTAGGGGCAAATATTGTGATAATTTGAATAAACACAATTTCAGGCCGAAATGGTAAGGGCCGGGGTGGTTCAGCATTTTGAGGAAAAATTATATTTTTTGATTAGGCTAGTTTCCCCACAATGAATGTACATACATGCCATTAGATGATCCTGACCCCCATATCCCTTTGAAAGGGGCGTAGGGGCAAATATTGTGATAATTTGAATAAACACCAATTTCAGGCCGAAATGGTAAGGGCCGGGGTGGTTCAGCATTTTGGAGGAAAATATTTTTTTTTAATAGGCTAGTTTTCCCACAATGAATGTACATACATGCCATTAGATGGATCCTGACCCCCATATCCCTTTGAAAGGGCGTAGGGGCAAATATTGTAAAAATTTGAATTATCACAACTTTCGGGCCGAAATTAGAAGGGCCGGGTGGTTCAGCATTTTGGAGGAAATATATATTTTTTTATAGGCTAGTTTCCCCACAATGAATGTACATACATGCCATTAGATGGATCCTGACCCCCATATCCCTTTGAAAGGGGCGTAGGGGCAAATATTGTGATAATTTGAATAAACACCAATTTCAGGCCGAAATGGTAAGGGCCGGGTGGTTCAGCATTTTGGAGGAAAATATATATTTTTTTTAATAGGCTAGTTTCCCCACAATGAATGTACATACATGCCATTAGATGGATCCTGACCCCCATATCCCTTTGAAAGGGGCGTAGGGGCAAATATTGTAAAAATTTGAATTATCACAACTTTCGGGCCGAAATGGTAAGGGCCGGGGGGTTCAGCATTTTGGAGGAAAAAATTATATTTTTTGATTAGGCTAGTTTCCCCACAATGAATGTACATACATGCCATTAGATGGATCCTGACCCCCATATCCCTTTGAAAGGGGCGTAGGGGCAAATATTGTGATAATTTGAATAAACACCAATTTCAGGCCAAATGGTAAGGGCCGGGGTGGTTCAGCATTTTGGAGGAAAATATATATTTTTTTGAATAGGCTAGTTTCCCCACAATGAATGTACATACATGCCATTAGATGGATCCTGACCCCCATATCCCTTTGAAAGGGGCGTAGGGCAAATATTGTAAAAATTTGAATTATCACAACTTTCGGGCCGAAATGGTAAGGGCCGGGGTGGTTCAGCATTTTGGAGGAAAATATTTATTTTTTGATTAGGCTAGTTTCCCCACAATGAATGTACATACATGCCATTAGATGGATCCTGACCCCCATATCCCTTTGAAAGGGGCGTAGGGGCAAATATTGTGATAATTTGAATAAACACCAATTTCAGGCCGAAATGGTAAGGGCCGGGGTGGTTCAGCATTTTGGAGGAAAATATTATATTTTTTGATTAGGCTAGTTTCCCCACAATGAATGTACATACATGCCATTAGATGGATCCTGACCCCCATATCCCTTTGAAAGGGGCGTAGGGGCAAATATTGTGATAATTTGAATAACACCAATTTCAGGCCGAAATGGTAAGGGCCGGGGTGGTTCAGCATTTTGGAGGAAAATATTTTTTTTAATAGGCTAGTTTCCCCACAATGAATGTACATACATGCCATTAGATGGATTCTGACCCCCATATCCCTTTGAAAGGGGCGTAGGGGCAAATATTGTAAAAATTGAATAATCACAACTTTCGGCCGAAATGGTAAGGGCCGGGGTGGTTCAGCATTTTGGAGGAAAATATATATTTTTTTTAATAGGCTAGTTTCCCCACAATGAATGTACATACATGCCATTAGATGGATCCTGACCCCCCATATCCCTTTGAAAGGGGCGTAGGGGCAAATATTGTAAAAATTTGAATTATCACAACTTTCGGCCGAAATGTAAGGGCCGGGTGGTTCAGCATTTTGGAGGAAAATATATTTTTTTTTGAATAGGCTAGTTTCCCCACAATGAATGTACATACATGCCATTAGATGGATCCTGACCCCTAATCCCTTTGAAAGGGGCGTAGGGGCAAATATTGTGATAATTTGAATAAACACCAATTTCAGGCCGAAATGGTAAGGGCCGGGGTGGTTCAGCATTTTGAGGAAAAATTATATTTTTTGAATAGGCTAGTTTCCCCACAATGAATGTACATACATGCCATTAGATGATCCTGACCCCCATATCCCTTTGAAAGGGGCGTAGGGGCAAATATTGTGATAATTTGAATAAACACCAATTTCAGGCCGAAATGGTAAGGGCCGGGGTGGTTCAGCATTTTGGAGGAAAATATTTTTTTTTTTAATAGGCTAGTTTCCACAATGAATGTACATACATGCCATTAGATGGATCCTGACCCCATATCCCTTTGAAAGGGGCGTAGGGGCAAATATTGTAAAAATTTGAATTATCACAACTTCGGGCCGAATTGGTAAGGGCCGGGGTGGTTCAGCATTTTGGAGGAAAATATATATTTTTTTAATAGGCTAGTTTCCCCACAATGAATGTACATACATGCCATTAGATGGATCTGACCCCCATATCCCTTTGAAAGGGGCGTAGGGGCAAATATTGTGATAATTTGAATAAACACCAATTTCAGGCCGAAATGGTAAGGGCCGGGGTGGTTCAGCATTTTGGAGGAAAATATATTTTTTTTGAATAGGCTAGTTTCCCCACAATGAATGTACATACATGCCATTAGATGATCCTGACCCCCATATCCCTTTGAAAGGGGCGTAGGGGCAAATATTGTAAAATTTGAATTATCACAACTTTCGGGCCGAAATGGTAAGGGCCGGGTGGTTCAGCATTTTGGAGGAAAAAATTATATTTTTTGATTAGGCTAGTTTCCCCACAATGAATGTACATACATGCCATTAGATGGATCCTGACCCCCATATCCCTTTGAAAGGGGCGTAGGGGCAAATATTGTGATAATTTGAATAAACACAATTTCAGGCCGAAATGGTAAGGGCCGGGGTGGTTCAGCATTTTGGAGGAAAATATATATTTTTTTTTAATAGGCTAGTTTCCCCACAATGAATGTACATACATGCCATTAGATGGATCCTGACCCCCATATCCCTTTGAAAGGGGCGTAGGGGCAAATATTGTAAAAATTTGAATTATCACAACTTTCGGGCCGAAATGGTAAGGGCCGGGGTGGTTCAGCATTTTGGAGGAAAATATTATATTTTTTGATTAGGCTAGTTTCCCCACAATGAATGTACATACATGCCATTAGATGGATCCTGACCCCCATATCCCTTTGAAAGGGGCGTAGGGGCAAATATTGTGATAATTTGAATAAACACCAATTTCAGGCCAAATGGTAAGGGCCGGGGTGGTTCAGCATTTTGGAGGAAAATATTATATTTTTTTAATAGGCTAGTTTCCCCACAATGAATGTACATACATGCCATTAGATGGATCCTGACCCCCATATCCCTTTGAAAGGGGCGTAGGGGCAAATATTGTAAAATTTTGAATATCACACAACTTTCGGGCCGAAATTGTAAGGGCCGGGGTGGTTCAGCATTTTGGAGGAAATATTTTTTTTTTTTTTATAGGCTAGTTTCCCCACAATGAATGTACATACATGCCATTAGATGGATCCTGACCCCCATATCCCTTTGAAAGGGGCGTAGGGGCAAATATTGTGATAATTTGAATAAACACCAATTTCAGGCCGAAATGTAAGGGCCGGGGTGGTTCAGCATTTTGGAGGAAATATATTTTTTTTTGAATAGGCTAGTTTCCCCACAATGATGTACATACATGCCATTAGATGGATCCTGACCCCCATATCCCTTTGAAAGGGGCGTAGGGGCAAATATTGTAATAATTTGAATAAACACAATTTTCGGGCCGAAATGGTAAGGGCCGGGGTGGTTCAGCATTTTGGAGGAAAATATTATATTTTTTGATAGGCTAGTTTCCCCACAATGAATGTACATACATGCCATTAGATGGATCCTGACCCCCATATCCCTTTGAAAGGGGCGTAGGGGCAAATATTGTGATAATTTGAATAAACACCAATTTCAGGCCGAAATGGTAAGGGCCGGGGTGGTTCAGCATTTTGGAGGAAAATATATATTTTTTTTGAATAGGCTAGTTTCCCCACAATGAATGTACATACATGCCATTAGATGGATCCTGACCCCCATATCCCTTTGAAAGGGGCGTAGGGCAAATATTGTGATAATTTTGAATAATCACAATTTCAGGCCGAAATGGTAAGGGCCGGGGTGGTTCAGCATTTTGGAGGAAAAATTATATTTTTTTGATTAGGCTAGTTTCCCCACAATGAATGTACATACATGCCATTAGATGAATCCTGACCCCCATATCCCTTTGAAAGGGGCGTAGGGGCAAATATTGTGATAATTTGAATAAACACCAATTTCAGGCCGAAATGGTAAGGGCCGGGTGGTTCAGCATTTTGGAGGAAAATATATATTTTTTTAATAGGCTAGTTTCCCCACAATGAATGTACATACATGCCATTAGATGGATCCTGACCCCCATATCCCTTTGAAAGGGGCGTAGGGGCAAATATTGTGATAATTTGAATTAACACCAATTTCAGGCCGAAATGGTAAGGGCCGGGGTGGTTCAGCATTTTGGAGGAAAATATTATATTTTTTGAATAGGCTAGTTTCCCCACAATGAATGTACATACATGCCATTAGATGGATCCTGACCCCTAATCCCTTTGAAAGGGGCGTAGGGGCAAATATTGTGATAATTTGAATAAACACCAATTTCAGGCCGAAATGGTAAGGGCCGGGGTGGTTCAGCATTTTGAGGAAAATATTATATTTTTTTAATAGGCTAGTTTCCCCACAATGAATGTACATACATGCCATTAGAATGGATCCTGACCCCCATATCCCTTTGAAAGGGGCGTAGGGGCAAATATTGTAAAAATTTGAATTATCACAACTTTCGGCCGAAATTAGAAGGTCCGGGGTGGTTCAGCATTTTGGAGGAAAATTATTTTTTTTTTAATAGGCTAGTTTCCCCACAATGAATGTACCTACATGCCATTAGATGGATCCTGACCCCCATATCCCTTTGAAAGGGGCGTAGGGCAAATATTGTGATAATTTGAATAAACACCAATTTCAGGCCGAAATGGTAAGGGCCGGGGTGGTTCAGCATTTTGGAGGAAAATATTATATTTTTTGAATAGGCTAGTTTCCCCACAATGAATGTACATACATGCCATTAGATGGATCCTGACCCCCATATCCCTTTGAAAGGGGCGTAGGGCAAATATTGTAAAAATTTGAATTATCACAACTTTCGGGCCGAAATTGTAAGGGCCGGGGTGGTTCAGCATTTTGGAGGAAAATTTTTTTTTTAATAGGCTAGTTTCCCCACAATGAATGTACATACATGCCATTAGATGGATCCTGACCCCCATATCCCTTTGAAAGGGCGTAGGGGCAAATATTGTGATAATTTGAATAAACACCAATTTCAGGCCGAAATGGTAAGGGCCGGGGTGTTCAGCATTTTGGAGGAAAATATTATATTTTTTTTAATAGGCTAGTTTCCCCACAATGAATGTACATACATGCCATTAGATGATCCTGACCCCCATATCCCTTTGAAAGGGGCGTAGGGGCAAATATTGTAAATTTTGAATTATCACAACTTTCGGCCGAAATGTAAGGGCCGGGGTGGTTCAGCATTTTGGAGGAAAATATTTTTTTTTTGAATAGGCTAGTTTCCCCACAATGAATGTACATACATGCCATTAGATGGATCCTGACCCCCATATCCCTTTGAAAGGGGCGTAGGGGCAAATATTGTGATAATTTGAATAAACACCAATTTCAGGCCGAATTGGTAAGGGCCGGGGTGGTTCAGCATTTTGGAGGAAAATATTATATTTTTTTGATTAGGCTAGTTTCCCCACAATGAATGTACATACATGCCATTAGATGAATCCTGACCCCCATATCCCTTTGAAAGGGGCGTAGGGGCAAATATTGTGATAATTTGAATAAACACCAATTTCAGGCCGAAATGGTAAGGGCCGGGGTGGTTCAGCATTTTGGAGGAAAATATTATATTTTTTTTAATAGGCTAGTTTCCCCACAATGAATGTACATACATGCCATTAGATGGATCCTGACCCCCATATCCCTTTGAAAGGGGCGTAGGGGCAAATATTGTGATAATTTGAATAAACACCAATTTCAGGCCAAATGGTAAGGGCCGGGTGGTTCAGCATTTTGGAGGAAAATATTATTTTTTTGAATAGGCTAGTTTCCCCACAATGAATGTACATACATGCCATTAGATGGATCCTGACCCCTAATCCCTTTGAAAGGGGCGTAGGGGCAAATATTGTGATAATTTGAATAAACACCAATTTCAGGCCGAAATGGTAAGGGCCGGGGTGGTTCAGGATTTTGGAGGAAAATATTATTTTTTTTTAATAGGCTAGTTTCCCCACAATGAATGTACCTACATGCCATTAAATCGATTCTGACCCCCATATCCCTTTGAAAGGGGCGTAGTGGCAAATATTGTAAAAATTTGAATTATCACAACTTTCAGGGCCGAAATGGTAAGGGCCGGGGTGGTTCAGCATTTTGAAGGAAAAATTATATTTTTTGATTAGGCTAGTTTCCCCACAATGAATGTACATACATGCCATTAGATGATCCTGACCCCCATATCCCTTTGAAAGGGGCGTAGGGGCAAATATTGTGATAATTTGAATAAACACCAATTTCAGGCCGAAATGGTAAGGGCCGGGGTGGTTCAGCATTTTGGAGGAAAATATTTTTTTTTTTAATAGGCTAGTTTCCCCACAATGAATGTACATACATGCCATTAGATGGATCCTGACCCCCATATCCCTTTGAAAGGGGCGTAGGGGCAAATATTGTAAAAATTTGAATTATCACAACTTTCGGGCCGAAATTAGAAGGTCCGGGGTGGTTCAGCATTTTGGAGGAAAATATATATTTTTTTTTAATAGGCTAGTTTCCCCACAATGAATGTACATACATGCCATTAGATGGATCCTGACCCCCATATCCCTTTGAAAGGGGCGTAGGGGCAAATATTGTGATAATTTGAATAAACACCAATTTCAGGCCGAAATGGTAAGGGCCGGGGTGGTTCAGGATTTTGGAGGAAAATATTATTTTTTTTGAATAGGCTAGTTTCCCCACAATGAATGTACATACATGCCATTAGATGATCCTGACCCCCATATCCCTTTGAAAGGGGCGTAGGGGCAAATATTGTAAAAATTTGAATTATCACAACTTTCGGGCCGAAATGGTAAGGGCCGGGGGGGTTCAGCATTTTGGAGGAAAATATTATATTTTTTGATTAGGCTAGTTTCCCCACAATGAATGTACATACATGCCATTAGATGAATCCTGACCCCCATATCCCTTTGAAAGGGGCGTAGGGGCAAATATTGTGATAATTTGAATAAACACCAATTTCAGGCCGAAATGGTAAGGGCCGGGGTGGTTCAGCATTTTGGAGGAAAATATTATATTTTTTTTAATAGGCTAGTTTCCCCACAATGAATGTACATACATGCCATTAGATGGATCCTGACCCCCATATCCCTTTGAAAGGGGCGTAGGGGCAAATATTGTGAAAATTTGAATTATCACAACTTTCGGGCCGAAATTAGAAGGTCCGGGGTGGTTCAGCATTTTGGAGGAAAATATTTTTTTTTTTTAATAGGCTAGTTTCCCCACAATGAATGTACATACATGCCATTAGATGGATCCTGACCCCCATATCCCTTTGAAAGGGGCGTAGGGGCAAATATTGTGATAATTTGAATAAACACCAATTTCAGGCCAAAATGGTAAGGGCCGGGGTGGTTCAGCATTTTGGAGGAAAATATTATATTTTTTGAATAGGCTAGTTTCCCCACAATGAATGTACATACATGCCATTAGATGGATCCTGACCCCCTATCCCTTTGAAAGGGGCGTAGGGGCAAATATTGTGATAATTTGAATAAACACCAATTTCAGGCCGAAATGGTAAGGGCCGGGGTGGTTCAGCATTTTGGAGGAAAATATTTTTTTTTTTTAATAGGCTAGTTTCCCCACAATGAATGTACATACATGCCATTAGATGGATCCTGACCCCCATATCCCTTTGAAAGGGGCGTAGTGGCAAATATTGTAAAAATTTGAATTATCACAACTTTCAGGCCGAAATTGTAAGGGCCGGGGTGGTTCAGCATTTTGAAGGAAAAATTATATTTTTTGATTAGGCTAGTTTCCCCACAATGAATGTACATACATGCCATTAGATGGATCCTGACCCCCATATCCCTTTGAAAGGGGCGTAGGGGCAAATATTGTGATAATTTGAATAAACACCAATTTCAGGCCGAAATGGTAAGGGCCGGGGTGGTTCAGCATTTTGGAGGAAAATATTTTTTTTTTTAATAGGCTAGTTTCCCCACAATGAATGTACATACATGCCATTAGATGGATCCTGACCCCCATATCCCTTTGAAAGGGGCGTAGGGGCAAATATTGTAAAAATTTGAATTATCACAACTTTCGGGCCGAAATTAGTAAGGGCCGGGGTGGTTCAGCATTTTGGAGGAAAATATATATTTTTTTTAATAGGCTAGTTTCCCCACAATGAATGTACATACATGCCATTAGATGGATCCTGACCCCCATATCCCTTTGAAAGGGGCGTAGGGGCAAATATTGTGATAATTTGAATAAACACCAATTTCAGGCCGAAATGGTAAGGGCCGGGGTGGTTCAGCATTTTGGAGGAAAATATATATTTTTTTTAATAGGCTAGTTTCCCCACAATGAATGTACATACATGCCATTAGATGGATCCTGACCCCCATATCCCTTTGAAAGGGGCGTAGGGGCAAATATTGTAAAAATTTGAATTATCACAACTTTCGGGCCGAAATGGTAAGGGCCGGGGTGGTTCAGCATTTTGAAGGAAAAAATTATATTTTTTGATTAGGCTAGTTTCCCCACAATGAATGTACATACATGCCATTAGATGAATCCTGACCCCCATATCCCTTTGAAAGGGGCGTAGGGGCAAATATTGTGATAATTTGAATAAACACCAATTTCAGGCCGAAATGGTAAGGGCCGGGGTGGTTCAGCATTTTGGAGGAAAATATTATTTTTTTTAATAGGCTAGTTTCCCCACAATGAATGTACATACATGCCATTAGATGGATCCTGACCCCCATATCCCTTTGAAAGGGGCGTAGGGGCAAATATTGTGATAATTTGAATATCACACCAATTTCAGGCCGAAATGGTAAGGGCCGGGGTGGTTCAGCATTTTGGAGGAAAATATTATATTTTTTTGAATAGGCTAGTTTCCCCACAATGAATGTACATACATGCCATTAGATGGATCCTGACCCCCATATCCCTTTGAAAGGGGCGTAGGGGCAAATATTGTGATAATTTGAATAAACACCAATTTCAGGCCGAAATGGTAAGGGCCGGGGTGGTTCAGCATTTTGGAGGAAAATATATATTTTTTTAATAGGCTAGTTTCCCCACAATGAATGTACATACATGCCATTAGATGGATCCTGACCCCCATATCCCTTTGAAAGGGGCGTAGGGGCAAATATTGTAAAAATTTGAATTATCACAACTTTCGGGCCGAAATTGTAAGGGCCGGGGTGGTTCAGCATTTTGGAGGAAATATTTTTTTTTTAATAGGCTAGTTTCCCCACAATGAATGTACATACATGCCATTAGATGGATCTGACCCCCATATCCCTTTGAAAGGGGCGTAGGGGCAAATATTGTGATAATTTGAATAAACACCAATTTCAGGCCAAAATGGTAAGGGCCGGGGTGGTTCAGCATTTTGGAGGAAAATATTATATTTTTTGAATAGGCTAGTTTCCCCACAATGAATGTACATACATGCCATTAGATGGATCCTGACCCCCATATCCCTTTGAAAGGGGCGTAGGGGCAAATATTGTAAAAATTTGAATTATCACAACTTTCGGGCCGAAATTAAAGGGCCGGGGTGGTTCAGCATTTTGGAGGAAAATATTTTTTTTTTTAATAGGCTAGTTTCCCCACAATGAATGTACATACATGCCATTAGATGGATCCTGACCCCCAATCCCTTTGAAAGGGGCGTAGGGGCAAATATTGTGATAATTTGAATAAACACCAATTTCAGGCCGAAATGGTAAGGGCCGGGGTGGTTCAGCATTTTGGAGGAAAATATATATTTTTTTAATAGGCTAGTTTCCCCACAATGAATGTACATACATGCCATTAGATGGATCCTGACCCCCATATCCCTTTGAAAGGGGCGTAGGGGCAAATATTGTAAAAATTTGAATTATCACAACTTTCGGCCGAAATGTAAGGGCCGGGGTGGTTCAGCATTTTGGAGGAAAATATATTTTTTTTTAATAGGCTAGTTTCCCCACAATGAATGTACATACATGCCATTAGATGGATCCTGACCCCCAATCCCTTTGAAAGGGGCGTAGGGGCAAATATTGTGATAATTTGAATAAACACAATTTCAGGCCGAAATGGTAAGGGCCGGGGTGGTTCAGCATTTTGGAGGAAAATATTATATTTTTTGATTAGGCTAGTTTCCCCACAATGAATGTACATACATGCCATTAGATGGATCCTGACCCCCATATCCCTTTGAAAGGGGCGTAGGGGCAAATATTGTGATAATTTGAATAAACACCAATTTCAGGCCGAAATGGTAAGGGCCGGGGTGGTTCAGCATTTTGGAGGAAAATATTATATTTTTTTAATAGGCTAGTTTCCCCACAATGAATGTACATACATGCCATTAGATGGATCCTGACCCCCATATCCCTTTGAAAGGGGCGTAGGGGCAAATATTGTGATAATTTGAATAAACACCAATTTCAGGCCGAAATGGTAAGGGCCGGGGTGGTTCAGCATTTTGGAGGAAAATATTATATTTTTTAATAGGCTAGTTTCCCCACAATGAATGTACATACATGCCATTAGATGGATCCTGACCCCCATATCCCTTTGAAAGGGGCGTAGGGGCAAATATTGTGATAATTTGAATAAACACCAATTTCAGGCCGAAATGGTAAGGGCCGGGTGGTTCAGCATTTTGGAGGAAAATATTATATTTTTTGAATAGGCTAGTTTCCCCACAATGAATGTACATACATGCCATTAGATGGATCCTGACCCCCATATCCCTTTGAAAGGGGCGTAGGGGCAAATATTGTGATAATTTGAATAAACACCAATTTCAGGCCGAAATGGTAAGGGCCGGGGTGGTTCAGCATTTTGGAGGAAAATATATATTTTTTTTAATAGGCTAGTTTCCCCACAATGAATGTACTACATGCCATTAGATGGATCTGACCCCCATATCCCTTTGAAAGGGGCGTAGTGGCAAATATTGTAAAAATTTGAATTATCACAACTTTCGGGCCGAAATTGTAAGGGCCGGGGTGGTTCAGCATTTTGGAGGAAAAAATTATATTTTTTGATTAGGCTAGTTACCCCACAATGAATGTACATACATGCCATTAGATGATCCTGACCCCCATATCCCTTTGAAAGGGGCGTAGGGGCAAATATTGTGATAATTTGAATAAACACCAATTTCAGGCCGAAATGGTAAGGGCCGGGGTGGTTCAGCATTTTGGAGGAAAATATTATATTTTTTTAATAGGCTAGTTTCCCCACAATGAATGTACATACATGCCATTAGATGGATCCTGACCCCCATATCCCTTTGAAAGGGGCGTAGGGGCAAATATTGTGATAATTTGAATAAACACCAATTTCAGGCCGAAATGGTAAGGGCCGGGGTGGTTCAGCATTTTGGAGGAAAATATTATATTTTTTGATAGGCTAGTTTCCCCACAATGAATGTACATACATGCCATTAGATGGATCCTGACCCCTAATCCCTTTGAAAGGGGCGTAGGGGCAAATATTGTGATAATTTGAATAAACACCAATTTCAGGCCGAAATGGTAAGGGCCGGGGTGGTTCAGCATTTTGGAGGAAAATATTTTTTTTTTTTAATAGGCTAGTTTTCCCCACAATGAATGTACCTACATGCCATTAATGGATTCTGACCCCCATATCCCTTTGAAAGGGGCGTAGTGGCAAATATTGTAAAAATTTGAATTATCACAACTTTCGGGCCGAAATTGTAAGGGCCGGGGTGGTTCAGCATTTTGAGGAAAAATTATATTTTTTGATTAGGCTAGTTTCCCCACAATGAATGTACATACATGCCATTAGATGATCCTGACCCCCATATCCCTTTGAAAGGGGCGTAGGGGCAAATATTGTGATAATTTGAATAAACACCAATTTCAGGCCGAAATGGTAAGGGCCGGGGTGGTTCAGCATTTTGGAGGAAAATATTTTTTTTTTTAATAGGCTAGTTTTCCCACAATGAATGTACATACATGCCATTAGATGGATCCTGACCCCCATATCCCTTTGAAAGGGGCGTAGGGGCAAATATTGTAAAAATTTGAATTATCACAACTTTCGGGCCGAAATTAAAGGTCCGGGGTGGTTCAGCATTTTGGAGGAAAATATATATTTTTTTAATAGGCTAGTTTCCCCACAATGAATGTACATACATGCCATTAGATGGATCTGACCCCCATATCCCTTTGAAAGGGGCGTAGGGGCAAATATTGTGATAATTTGAATAAACACCAATTTCAGGCCAAATGGTAAGGGCCGGGGTGGTTCAGCATTTTGGAGGAAAATATATATTTTTTTGAATAGGCTAGTTTCCCCACAATGAATGTACATACATGCCATTAGATGGATCCTGACCCCCATATCCCTTTGAAAGGGGCGTAGGGGCAAATATTGTAAAAATTTGAATTATCACAACTTTCGGGCCGAAATGGTAAGGGCCGGGGTGGTTCAGCATTTTGAAGGAAAAAATTATATTTTTTGATTAGGCTAGTTTCCCCACAATGAATGTACATACATGCCATTAGATGATCCTGACCCCCATATCCCTTTGAAAGGGGCGTAGGGGCAAATATTGTGATAATTTGAATAAACACCAATTTCAGGCCGAAATGGTAAGGGCCGGGGTGGTTCAGCATTTTGGAGGAAAATATTATATTTTTTAATAGGCTAGTTTCCCCACAATGAATGTACATACATGCCATTAGATGGATCCTGACCCCCATATCCCTTTGAAAGGGGCGTAGGGGCAAATATTGTGATAATTTGAATAAACACAATTTCAGGCCGAAATGGTAAGGGCCGGGGTGGTTCAGCATTTTGGAGGAAAATATTATTTTTTTGAATAGGCTAGTTTCCCCACAATGAATGTACATACATGCCATTAGATGGATCCTGACCCCCATATCCCTTTGAAAGGGGCGTAGGGGCAAATATTGTGATAATTTGAATAAACACCAATTTCAGGCCGAAATGGTAAGGGCCGGGGTGGTTCAGCATTTTGGAGGAAAATATATTTTTTTTTAATAGGCTAGTTTCCCCACAATGAATGTACATACATGCCATTAGATGGATTCTGACCCCCATATCCCTTTGAAAGGGGCGTAGGGGCAAATATTGTAAAAATTTGAATTATCACAACTTTCGGGCCGAAATTGTAAGGGCCGGGGTGGTTCAGCATTTTGGAGGAAAATATTATATTTTTTGAATAGGCTAGTTTCCCCACAATGAATGTACATACATGCCATTAGATGGATCCTGACCCCCATATCCCTTTGAAAGGGGCGTAGGGGCAAATATTGTGATAATTTGAATAAACACCAATTTCAGGCCGAAATGGTAAGGGCCGGGGTGGTTCAGCATTTTGGAGGAAAAATTTTTTTTTTTAATAGGCTAGTTTCCCCACAATGAATGTACATACATGCCATTAGATGGATCCTGACCCCCATATCCCTTTGAAAGGGGCGTAGGGGCAAATATTGTAAAAATTTGAATTATCACAACTTTCGGGCCGAAATTAGAAGGGCCGGGGTGGTTCAGCATTTTGGAGGAAAATATATATTTTTTTAATAGGCTAGTTTCCCCACAATGAATGTACATACATGCCATTAGATGGATCCTGACCCCCATATCCCTTTGAAAGGGGCGTAGGGGCAAATATTGTGATAATTTGAATAAACACCAATTTCAGGCCGAAATGGTAAGGGCCGGGGTGGTTCAGCATTTTGGAGGAAAATATATATTTTTTTGAATAGGCTAGTTTCCCCACAATGAATGTACATACATGCCATTAGATGGATCCTGACCCCCATATCCCTTTGAAAGGGGCGTAGGGGCAAATATTGTAAAAATTTGAATTATCACAACTTTCGGGCCGAAATGGTAAGGGCCGGGGTGGTTCAGCATTTTGGAGGAAAATATTATATTTTTGAATAGGCTAGTTTCCCCACAATGAATGTACATACATGCCATTAGATGGATCCTGACCCCCATATCCCTTTGAAAGGGGCGTAGGGGCAAATATTGTGATAATTTGAATAAACACCAATTTCAGGCCGAAATGGTAAGGGCCGGGGTGGTTCAGCATTTTGGAGGAAAATATTTTTTTTTTTAATAGGCTAGTTTCCCCACAATGAATGTACATACATGCCATTAGATGGATCCTGACCCCCATATCCCTTTGAAAGGGGCGTAGGGGCAAATATTGTGATAATTTGAATAAACACCAATTTCAGGCCGAAATGGTAAGGGCCGGGGTGGTTCAGCATTTTGGAGGAAAATATTATTTTTTTAATAGGCTAGTTTCCCCACAATGAATGTACATACATGCCATTAGATGGATCCTGACCCCCATATCCCTTTGAAAGGGGCGTAGGGGCAAATATTGTGATAATTTGAATAAACACCAATTTCAGGCCGAAATGGTAAGGGCCGGGGTGGTTCAGCATTTTGGAGGAAAATATTATATTTTTTGAATAGGCTAGTTTCCCCACAATGAATGTACATACATGCCATTAGATGGATCCTGACCCCCATATCCCTTTGAAAGGGGCGTAGGGGCAAATATTGTGATAATTTGAATAAACACCAATTTCAGGCCGAAATGGTAAGGGCCGGGGTGGTTCAGCATTTTGGAGGAAAATATTTTTTTTTTTTAATAGGCTAGTTTCCCCACAATGAATGTACCTACATGCCATTAGATGGATCCTGACCCCCATATCCCTTTGAAAGGGGCGTAGGGGCAAATATTGTAAAATTTGAATTATCACAACTTTCGGGCCGAAATGTAAGGGCCGGGGTGGTTCAGCATTTTGGAGGAAAATATTATATTTTTTGATTAGGCTAGTTTCCCCACAATGAATGTACATACATGCCATTAGATGGATCCTGACCCCCATATCCCTTTGAAAGGGGCGTAGGGGCAAATATTGTGATAATTTGAATAAACACCAATTTCAGGCCGAAATGGTAAGGGCCGGGGTGGTTCAGCATTTTGGAGGAAAATATTTTTTTTTTTAATAGGCTAGTTTCCCCACAATGAATGTACATACATGCCATTAGATGGATCCTGACCCCCATATCCCTTTGAAAGGGGCGTAGGGGCAAATATTGTAAAATTTGAATTATCACAACTTTCGGGCCGAAATTAAAGGCCGGGGTGGTTCAGCATTTTGGAGGAAAATATATTTTTTTTTAATAGGCTAGTTTCCCCACAATGAATGTACATACATGCCATTAGATGGATCCTGACCCCCATATCCCTTTGAAAGGGGCGTAGGGGCAAATATTGTGATAATTTGAATAAACACAATTTCAGGCCGAAATGGTAAGGGCCGGGGTGGTTCAGCATTTTGGAGGAAAATATTATATTTTTTGAATAGGCTAGTTTCCCCACAATGAATGTACATACATGCCATTAGATGGATCCTGACCCCTATATCCCTTTGAAAGGGGCGTAGGGGCAAATATTGTGATAATTTGAATAAACACCAATTTCAGGCCGAAATGGTAAGGGCCGGGGTGGTTCAGCATTTTGGAGGAAAATATTTTTTTTTTAATAGGCTAGTTTTCCCACAATGAATGTACATACATGCCATTAGATGGATCCTGACCCCCATATCCCTTTGAAAGGGGCGTAGGGGCAAATATTGTAAAAATTTGAATTATCACAACTTTCGGGCCGAAATTGTAAGGGCCGGGGTGGTTCAGCATTTTGAAGGAAAATATTATATTTTTTGATTAGGCTAGTTTCCCCACAATGAATGTACATACATGCCATTAGATGGATCCTGACCCCCATATCCCTTTGAAAGGGGCGTAGGGGCAAATATTGTGATAATTTGAATAAACACCAATTTCAGGCCGAAATGGTAAGGGCCGGGGTGGTTCAGCATTTTGGAGGAAAATATTTTTTTTTTTTAATAGGCTAGTTTCCCCACAATGAATGTACATACATGCCATTAGATGGATCCTGACCCCCATATCCCTTTGAAAGGGGCGTAGGGGCAAATATTGTAAAAATTTGAATTATCACAACTTTCGGGCCGAAATTAGTAAGGTCCGGGGTGGTTCAGCATTTTGGAGGAAAATATATATTTTTTTAATAGGTTAGTTTCCCCACAATGAATGTACATACATGCCATTAGATGGATCCTGACCCCCATATCCCTTTGAAAGGGGCGTAGGGGCAAATATTGTGATAATTTGAATAAACACCAATTTCAGGCCGAAATGGTAAGGGCCGGGGTGGTTCAGCATTTTGGAGGAAAATATATATTTTTTTGAATAGGCTAGTTTCCCCACAATGAATGTACATACATGCCATTAGATGGATCCTGACCCCCATATCCCTTTGAAAGGGGCGTAGGGGCAAATATTGTAAAAATTTGAATTATCACAACTTTCGGGCCGAAATGGTAAGGGCCGGGGGGTTCAGCATTTTGAGGAAAAATTATATTTTTTGATTAGGCTAGTTTCCCCACAATGAATGTACATACATGCCATTAGATGGATCCTGACCCCCATATCCCTTTGAAAGGGGCGTAGGGGCAAATATTGTAATAATTTGAATAAACACCAATTTCAGGCCGAAATGGTAAGGGCCGGGGTGGTTCAGCATTTTGGAGGAAAATATTTTTTTTTTTAATAGGCTAGTTTCCCCACAATGAATGTACATACATGCCATTAGATGGATCCTGACCCCCATATCCCTTTGAAAGGGGCGTAGGGGCAAATATTGTGATAATTTGAATAAACACCAATTTCAGGCCGAAATGGTAAGGGCCGGGGTGGTTCAGCATTTTGGAGGAAAATATTATATTTTTTGAATAGGCTAGTTTCCCCACAATGAATGTACATACATGCCATTAGATGGATCCTGACCCCCAATCCCTTTGAAAGGGGCGTAGGGGCAAATATTGTGATAATTTGAATAAACACCAATTTCAGGCCGAAATGGTAAGGGCCGGGGTGGTTCAGCATTTTGGAGGAAAATATATATTTTTTTTAATAGGCTAGTTTCCCCACAATGAATGTACCTACATGCCATTAGATGGATTCTGACCCCCATATCCCTTTGAAAGGGGCGTAGGGGCAAATATTGTAAAAATTTGAATTATCACAACTTTCGGGCCGAAATTGTAAGGGCCGGGGTGGTTCAGCATTTTGGAGGAAAATATTTTTTTTTTAATAGGCTAGTTTCCCCACAATGAATGTACATACATGCCATTAGATGGATCCTGACCCCCATATCCCTTTGAAAGGGGCGTAGGGGCAAATATTGTGATAATTTGAATAAACACCAATTTCAGGCCGAAATGGTAAGGGCCGGGGTGGTTCAGCATTTTGGAGGAAAATATTATATTTTTTTTAATAGGCTAGTTTCCCCACAATGAATGTACATACATGCCATTAGATGGATCCTGACCCCCATATCCCTTTGAAAGGGGCGTAGGGGCAAATATTGTAAAAATTTGAATTATCACAACTTTCGGGCCGAAATTAGAAGGGCCGGGGTGGTTCAGCATTTTGGAGGAAAATATTTTTTTTTTAATAGGCTAGTTTCCCCACAATGAATGTACATACATGCCATTAGATGGATCCTGACCCCCATATCCCTTTGAAAGGGGCGTAGGGGCAAATATTGTGATAATTTGAATAAACACCAATTTCAGGCCGAAATGGTAAGGGCCGGGGTGGTTCAGCATTTTGGAGGAAAATATATATTTTTTTTAATAGGCTAGTTTCCCCACAATGAATGTACATACATGCCATTAGATGGATCCTGACCCCCATATCCCTTTGAAAGGGGCGTAGGGGCAAATATTGTAAAAATTTGAATTATCACAACTTTCGGCCGAAATGTAAGGGCCGGGGTGGTTCAGCATTTTGGAGGAAAATATATTTTTTTTTGAATAGGCTAGTTTCCCCACAATGAATGTACATACATGCCATTAGATGGATCCTGACCCCCATATCCCTTTGAAAGGGGCGTAGGGGCAAATATTGTGATAATTTGAATAAACACCAATTTCAGGCCGAAATGGTAAGGGCCGGGGTGGTTCAGCATTTTGGAGGAAAAATTATATTTTTTTGATTAGGCTAGTTTCCCCACAATGAATGTACATACATGCCATTAGATGGATCCTGACCCCCATATCCCTTTGAAAGGGGCGTAGGGGCAAATATTGTGATAATTTGAATAAACACCAATTTCAGGCCGAAATGGTAAGGGCCGGGGTGGTTCAGCATTTTGGAGGAAAATATTATATTTTTTTAATAGGCTAGTTTCCCCACAATGAATGTACATACATGCCATTAGATGGATCCTGACCCCCATATCCCTTTGAAAGGGGCGTAGGGGCAAATATTGTGATAATTTGAATAAACACCAATTTCAGGCCGAAATGGTAAGGGCCGGGGTGGTTCAGCATTTTGGAGGAAAATATTATATTTTTTGAATAGGCTAGTTTCCCCACAATGAATGTACATACATGCCATTAGATGGATCCTGACCCCCATATCCCTTTGAAAGGGGCGTAGGGGCAAATATTGTGATAATTTGAATAAACACCAATTTCAGGCCGAAATGGTAAGGGCCGGGGTGGTTCAGCATTTTGGAGGAAAATATATATTTTTTTTAATAGGCTAGTTTCCCCACAATGAATGTACCTACATGCCATTAGATGGATCTGACCCCCATATCCCTTTGAAAGGGGCGTAGGGGCAAATATTGTAAAAATTTGAATTATCACAACTTTCGGCCGAAATTGTAAGGGCCGGGGTGGTTCAGCATTTTGAAGGAAAAAATTATATTTTTTGATTAGGCTAGTTTCCCCACAATGAATGTACATACATGCCATTAGATGGATCCTGACCCCCATATCCCTTTGAAAGGGGCGTAGGGGCAAATATTGTGATAATTTGAATAAACACCAATTTCAGGCCGAAATGGTAAGGGCCGGGGTGGTTCAGCATTTTGGAGGAAAATATTATATTTTTTTAATAGGCTAGTTTCCCCACAATGAATGTACATACATGCCATTAGATGGATCCTGACCCCCATATCCCTTTGAAAGGGGCGTAGGGGCAAATATTGTGATAATTTGAATAAACACAATTTCAGGCCGAAATGGTAAGGGCCGGGGTGGTTCAGCATTTTGGAGGAAAATATTATATTTTTTGAATAGGCTAGTTTCCCCACAATGAATGTACATACATGCCATTAGATGGATCCTGACCCCCAATCCCTTTGAAAGGGGCGTAGGGGCAAATATTGTGATAATTTGAATAAACACCAATTTCAGGCCGAAATGGTAAGGGCCGGGGTGGTTCAGCATTTTGGAGGAAAATATTTTTTTTTTTTAATAGGCTAGTTTTCCCACAATGAATGTACATACATGCCATTAGATGGATCCTGACCCCCATATCCCTTTGAAAGGGGCGTAGGGGCAAATATTGTAAAAATTTGAATTATCACAACTTTCGGGCCGAAATTGTAAGGGCCGGGGTGGTTCAGCATTTTGGAGGAAAATATTATATTTTTTGATAGGCTAGTTTCCCCACAATGAATGTACATACATGCCATTAGATGGATCCTGACCCCCATATCCCTTTGAAAGGGGCGTAGGGGCAAATATTGTGATAATTTGAATAAACACCAATTTCAGGCCGAAATGGTAAGGGCCGGGGTGGTTCAGCATTTTGGAGGAAAATATTTTTTTTTTAATAGGCTAGTTTTCCCACAATGAATGTACATACATGCCATTAGATGGATCCTGACCCCCATATCCCTTTGAAAGGGGCGTAGGGGCAAATATTGTGATAATTTGAATAAACACCAATTTCAGGCCGAAATGGTAAGGGCCGGGGTGGTTCAGCATTTTGGAGGAAAATATTATATTTTTTTAATAGGCTAGTTTCCCCACAATGAATGTACATACATGCCATTAGATGGATCCTGACCCCCATATCCCTTTGAAAGGGGCGTAGGGGCAAATATTGTGATAATTTGAATAAACACCAATTTCAGGCCGAAATGGTAAGGGCCGGGGTGGTTCAGCATTTTGGAGGAAAATATTATATTTTTTGAATAGGCTAGTTTCCCCACAATGAATGTACATACATGCCATTAGATGGATCCTGACCCCATATCCCTTTGAAAGGGGCGTAGGGGCAAATATTGTGATAATTTGAATAAACACCAATTTCAGGCCGAAATGGTAAGGGCCGGGGTGGTTCAGCATTTTGGAGGAAAATATTTTTTTTTTTAATAGGCTAGTTTCCCCACAATGAATGTACATACATGCCATTAGATGGATCCTGACCCCCATATCCCTTTGAAAGGGGCGTAGGGGCAAATATTGTAAAAATTTGAATTATCACAACTTTCGGGCCGAAATTGTAAGGGCCGGGGTGGTTCAGCATTTTGGAGGAAAAATTATATTTTTTGATTAGGCTAGTTTCCCCACAATGAATGTACATACATGCCATTAGATGGATCCTGACCCCCATATCCCTTTGAAAGGGGCGTAGGGGCAAATATTGTGATAATTTGAATAAACACCAATTTCAGGCCGAAATGGTAAGGGCCGGGGTGGTTCAGCATTTTGGAGGAAAATATTTTTTTTTTTAATAGGCTAGTTTCCCCACAATGAATGTACATACATGCCATTAGATGGATCCTGACCCCCATATCCCTTTGAAAGGGGCGTAGGGGCAAATATTGTAAAAATTTGAATTATCACAACTTTCGGGCCGAAATTGTAAGGGCCGGGGTGGTTCAGCATTTTGGAGGAAAATATATATTTTTTTTAATAGGCTAGTTTCCCCACAATGAATGTACATACATGCCATTAGATGGATCCTGACCCCCATATCCCTTTGAAAGGGGCGTAGGGGCAAATATTGTGATAATTTGAATAAACACAATTTCAGGCCGAAATGGTAAGGGCCGGGGTGGTTCAGCATTTTGGAGGAAAATATTATATTTTTTGAATAGGCTAGTTTCCCCACAATGAATGTACATACATGCCATTAGATGGATCCTGACCCCCATATCCCTTTGAAAGGGGCGTAGGGGCAAATATTGTGATAATTTGAATAAACACCAATTTCAGGCCGAAATGGTAAGGGCCGGGGTGGTTCAGCATTTTGGAGGAAAATATTTTTTTTTTTTAATAGGCTAGTTTCCCCACAATGAATGTACATACATGCCATTAGATGGATCCTGACCCCCATATCCCTTTGAAAGGGGCGTAGGGCAAATATTGTAAAAATTTGAATTATCACAACTTTCGGGCCGAAATTGTAAGGGCCGGGGTGGTTCAGCATTTTGAGGAAAAAATTATATTTTTTGATTAGGCTAGTTTCCCCACAATGAATGTACATACATGCCATTAGATGGATCCTGACCCCCATATCCCTTTGAAAGGGGCGTAGGGGCAAATATTGTGATAATTTGAATAAACACCAATTTCAGGCCGAAATGGTAAGGGCCGGGGTGGTTCAGCATTTTGGAGGAAAATATTTTTTTTTTTAATAGGCTAGTTTCCCCACAATGAATGTACATACATGCCATTAGATGGATCCTGACCCCCATATCCCTTTGAAAGGGGCGTAGGGGCAAATATTGTAAAATTTGAATTATCACAACTTTCGGGCCGAAATTAGAAGGGCCGGGGTGGTTCAGCATTTTGGAGGAAAATATATATTTTTTTAATAGGCTAGTTTCCCCACAATGAATGTACATACATGCCATTAGATGGATCCTGACCCCCATATCCCTTTGAAAGGGGCGTAGGGGCAAATATTGTGATAATTTGAATAAACACCAATTTCAGGCCGAAATGGTAAGGGCCGGGGTGGTTCAGCATTTTGGAGGAAAATATATATTTTTTTGAATAGGCTAGTTTCCCCACAATGAATGTACATACATGCCATTAGATGGATCCTGACCCCCATATCCCTTTGAAAGGGGCGTAGGGGCAAATATTGTAAAAATTTGAATTATCACAACTTTCGGGCCGAAATGGTAAGGGCCGGGGTGGTTCAGCATTTTGGAGGAAAAATTATATTTTTTGATTAGGCTAGTTTCCCCACAATGAATGTACATACATGCCATTAGATGGATCCTGACCCCCATATCCCTTTGAAAGGGGCGTAGGGGCAAATATTGTAATAATTTGAATAAACACCAATTTCAGGCCGAAATGGTAAGGGCCGGGGTGGTTCAGCATTTTGGAGGAAAATATTTTTTTTTTTAATAGGCTAGTTTCCCCACAATGAATGTACATACATGCCATTAGATGGATCCTGACCCCCATATCCCTTTGAAAGGGGCGTAGGGGCAAATATTGTGATAATTTGAATAAACACCAATTTCAGGCCGAAATGGTAAGGGCCGGGGTGGTTCAGCATTTTGGAGGAAAATATTATATTTTTTTAATAGGCTAGTTTCCCCACAATGAATGTACATACATGCCATTAGATGGATCCTGACCCCCATATCCCTTTGAAAGGGGCGTAGGGGCAAATATTGTGATAATTTGAATAAACACCAATTTCAGGCCGAAATGGTAAGGGCCGGGGTGGTTCAGCATTTTGGAGGAAAATATATATTTTTTTTAATAGGCTAGTTTCCCCACAATGAATGTACATACATGCCATTAGATGGATCCTGACCCCCATATCCCTTTGAAAGGGGCGTAGGGGCAAATATTGTAAAAATTTGAATTATCACAACTTTCGGGCCGAAATTGTAAGGGCCGGGGTGGTTCAGCATTTTGAGGAAAAAATTATATTTTTTGATAGGCTAGTTTCCCCACAATGAATGTACATACATGCCATTAGATGGATCCTGACCCCCATATCCCTTTGAAAGGGGCGTAGGGGCAAATATTGTGATAATTTGAATAAACACCAATTTCAGGCCGAAATGGTAAGGGCCGGGGTGGTTCAGCATTTTGGAGGAAAATATTATATTTTTTTAATAGGCTAGTTTCCCCACAATGAATGTACATACATGCCATTAGATGGATCCTGACCCCCATATCCCTTTGAAAGGGGCGTAGGGGCAAATATTGTGATAATTTGAATAAACACAATTTCAGGCCGAAATGGTAAGGGCCGGGGTGGTTCAGCATTTTGGAGGAAAATATTATATTTTTTGAATAGGCTAGTTTCCCCACAATGAATGTACATACATGCCATTAGATGGATCCTGACCCCCATATCCCTTTGAAAGGGGCGTAGGGGCAAATATTGTGATAATTTGAATAAACACCAATTTCAGGCCGAAATGGTAAGGGCCGGGGTGGTTCAGCATTTTGGAGGAAAATATTTTTTTTTTTTAATAGGCTAGTTTCCCCACAATGAATGTACATACATGCCATTAGATGGATCCTGACCCCCATATCCCTTTGAAAGGGGCGTAGGGGCAAATATTGTGATAATTTGAATAAACACCAATTTCAGGCCGAAATGGTAAGGGCCGGGGTGGTTCAGCATTTTGGAGGAAAATATTATATTTTTTTAATAGGCTAGTTTCCCCACAATGAATGTACATACATGCCATTAGATGGATCCTGACCCCCATATCCCTTTGAAAGGGGCGTAGGGGCAAATATTGTGATAATTTGAATAAACACCAATTTCAGGCCGAAATGGTAAGGGCCGGGGTGGTTCAGCATTTTGGAGGAAAATATTTTTTTTTTAATAGGCTAGTTTCCCCACAATGAATGTACATACATGCCATTAGATGGATCCTGACCCCCATATCCCTTTGAAAGGGGCGTAGGGGCAAATATTGTAAAAATTTGAATTATCACAACTTTCGGCCGAAATTGTAAGGGCCGGGGTGGTTCAGCATTTTGGAGGAAAAAATTATATTTTTTGATTAGGCTAGTTTCCCCACAATGAATGTACATACATGCCATTAGATGGATCCTGACCCCCATATCCCTTTGAAAGGGGCGTAGGGGCAAATATTGTGATAATTTGAATAAACACCAATTTCAGGCCGAAATGGTAAGGGCCGGGGTGGTTCAGCATTTTGGAGGAAAATATTATATTTTTTTAATAGGCTAGTTTCCCCACAATGAATGTACATACATGCCATTAGATGGATCCTGACCCCCATATCCCTTTGAAAGGGGCGTAGGGGCAAATATTGTGATAATTTGAATAAACACAATTTCAGGCCGAAATGGTAAGGGCCGGGGTGGTTCAGCATTTTGGAGGAAAATATTATATTTTTTGAATAGGCTAGTTTCCCCACAATGAATGTACATACATGCCATTAGATGGATCCTGACCCCCATATCCCTTTGAAAGGGGCGTAGGGGCAAATATTGTGATAATTTGAATAAACACCAATTTCAGGCCGAAATGGTAAGGGCCGGGGTGGTTCAGCATTTTGGAGGAAAATATTTTTTTTTTTTAATAGGCTAGTTTCCCCACAATGAATGTACATACATGCCATTAGATGGATCCTGACCCCCATATCCCTTTGAAAGGGGCGTAGGGGCAAATATTGTGATAATTTGAATAAACACCAATTTCAGGCCGAAATGGTAAGGGCCGGGGTGGTTCAGCATTTTGGAGGAAAATATTATATTTTTTTAATAGGCTAGTTTCCCCACAATGAATGTACATACATGCCATTAGATGGATCCTGACCCCCATATCCCTTTGAAAGGGGCGTAGGGGCAAATATTGTGATAATTTGAATAAACACCAATTTCAGGCCGAAATGGTAAGGGCCGGGGTGGTTCAGCATTTTGGAGGAAAATATATTTTTTTTTAATAGGCTAGTTTCCCCACAATGAATGTACATACATGCCATTAGATGGATCCTGACCCCCATATCCCTTTGAAAGGGGCGTAGGGGCAAATATTGTAAAAATTTGAATTATCACAACTTTCGGCCGAAATTGTAAGGGCCGGGGTGGTTCAGCATTTTGAAGGAAAATATTATATTTTTTGATTAGGCTAGTTTCCCCACAATGAATGTACATACATGCCATTAGATGGATCCTGACCCCCATATCCCTTTGAAAGGGGCGTAGGGGCAAATATTGTGATAATTTGAATAAACACCAATTTCAGGCCGAAATGGTAAGGGCCGGGGTGGTTCAGCATTTTGGAGGAAAATATTATATTTTTTTAATAGGCTAGTTTCCCCACAATGAATGTACATACATGCCATTAGATGGATCCTGACCCCCATATCCCTTTGAAAGGGGCGTAGGGGCAAATATTGTGATAATTTGAATAAACACAATTTCAGGCCGAAATGGTAAGGGCCGGGGTGGTTCAGCATTTTGGAGGAAAATATTATATTTTTTGAATAGGCTAGTTTCCCCACAATGAATGTACATACATGCCATTAGATGGATCCTGACCCCTAATCCCTTTGAAAGGGGCGTAGGGGCAAATATTGTGATAATTTGAATAAACACCAATTTCAGGCCGAAATGGTAAGGGCCGGGGTGGTTCAGCATTTTGGAGGAAAATATTTTTTTTTTTAATAGGCTAGTTTTCCCACAATGAATGTACCTACATGCCATTAGATCGATTCTGACCCCCATATCCCTTTGAAAGGGGCGTAGGGGCAAATATTGTAAAAATTTGAATTATCACAACTTTCGGGCCGAAATTGTAAGGGCCGGGGTGGTTCAGCATTTTGGAGGAAAAAATTATATTTTTTGATAGGCTAGTTTCCCCACAATGAATGTACATACATGCCATTAGATGGATCCTGACCCCCATATCCCTTTGAAAGGGGCGTAGGGGCAAATATTGTGATAATTTGAATAAACACCAATTTCAGGCCGAAATGGTAAGGGCCGGGGTGGTTCAGCATTTTGGAGGAAAATATTTTTTTTTTTAATAGGCTAGTTTTCCCACAATGAATGTACATACATGCCATTAGATGGATCCTGACCCCCATATCCCTTTGAAAGGGGCGTAGGGGCAAATATTGTAAAAATTTGAATTATCACAACTTTCGGGCCGAAATTAGAAGGGCCGGGGTGGTTCAGCATTTTGGAGGAAAATATATATTTTTTTAATAGGCTAGTTTCCCCACAATGAATGTACATACATGCCATTAGATGGATCTTGACCCCCATATCCCTTTGAAAGGGGCGTAGGGGCAAATATTGTGATAATTTGAATAAACACCAATTTCAGGCCGAAATGGTAAGGGCCGGGGTGGTTCAGCATTTTGGAGGAAAATATATATTTTTTTGAATAGGCTAGTTTCCCCACAATGAATGTACATACATGCCATTAGATGGATCCTGACCCCCATATCCCTTTGAAAGGGGCGTAGGGGCAAATATTGTAAAAATTTGAATTATCACAACTTTCGGGCCGAAATGGTAAGGGCCGGGGTGGTTCAGCATTTTGGAGGAAAAATTATATTTTTTGATTAGGCTAGTTTCCCCACAATGAATGTACATACATGCCATTAGATGGATCCTGACCCCCATATCCCTTTGAAAGGGGCGTAGGGGCAAATATTGTAATAATTTGAATAAACACCAATTTCAGGCCGAAATGGTAAGGGCCGGGGTGGTTCAGCATTTTGGAGGAAAATATTTTTTTTTTTAATAGGCTAGTTTCCCCACAATGAATGTACATACATGCCATTAGATGGATCCTGACCCCCATATCCCTTTGAAAGGGGCGTAGGGGCAAATATTGTGATAATTTGAATAAACACCAATTTCAGGCCGAAATGGTAAGGGCCGGGGTGGTTCAGCATTTTGGAGGAAAATATTATATTTTTTTAATAGGCTAGTTTCCCCACAATGAATGTACATACATGCCATTAGATGGATCCTGACCCCCATATCCCTTTGAAAGGGGCGTAGGGGCAAATATTGTGATAATTTGAATAAACACCAATTTCAGGCCGAAATGGTAAGGGCCGGGGTGGTTCAGCATTTTGGAGGAAAATATTATATTTTTTGAATAGGCTAGTTTCCCCACAATGAATGTACATACATGCCATTAGATGGATCCTGACCCCCATATCCCTTTGAAAGGGGCGTAGGGGCAAATATTGTGATAATTTGAATAAACACCAATTTCAGGCCGAAATGGTAAGGGCCGGGGTGGTTCAGCATTTTGGAGGAAAATATTTTTTTTTTTAATAGGCTAGTTTCCCCACAATGAATGTACATACATGCCATTAGATGGATCCTGACCCCCATATCCCTTTGAAAGGGGCGTAGGGGCAAATATTGTGATAATTTGAATAAACACCAATTTCAGGCCGAAATGGTAAGGGCCGGGGTGGTTCAGCATTTTGGAGGAAAATATTATATTTTTTTAATAGGCTAGTTTCCCCACAATGAATGTACATACATGCCATTAGATGGATCCTGACCCCCATATCCCTTTGAAAGGGGCGTAGGGGCAAATATTGTGATAATTTGAATAAACACCAATTTCAGGCCGAAATGGTAAGGGCCGGGGTGGTTCAGCATTTTGGAGGAAAATATATATTTTTTTTAATAGGCTAGTTTCCCCACAATGAATGTACCTACATGCCATTAGATGGATCCTGACCCCCATATCCCTTTGAAAGGGGCGTAGGGGCAAATATTGTAAAAATTTGAATTATCACAACTTTCGGCCGAAATTGTAAGGGCCGGGGTGGTTCAGCATTTTGGAGGAAAAAATTATATTTTTTGATTAGGCTAGTTTCCCCACAATGAATGTACATACATGCCATTAGATGGATCCTGACCCCCATATCCCTTTGAAAGGGGCGTAGGGGCAAATATTGTGATAATTTGAATAAACACCAATTTCAGGCCGAAATGGTAAGGGCCGGGGTGGTTCAGCATTTTGGAGGAAAATATTATATTTTTTTAATAGGCTAGTTTCCCCACAATGAATGTACATACATGCCATTAGATGGATCCTGACCCCCATATCCCTTTGAAAGGGGCGTAGGGGCAAATATTGTGATAATTTGAATAAACACAATTTCAGGCCGAAATGGTAAGGGCCGGGGTGGTTCAGCATTTTGGAGGAAAATATTATATTTTTTGATAGGCTAGTTTCCCCACAATGAATGTACATACATGCCATTAGATGGATCCTGACCCCTATCCCTTTGAAAGGGGCGTAGGGGCAAATATTGTGATAATTTGAATAAACACACAATTTCAGGCCGAAATGGTAAGGGCCGGGGTGGTTCAGCATTTTGGAGGAAAATATATATTTTTTTTAATAGGCTAGTTTCCCCACAATGAATGTACATACATGCCATTAGATGGATTCTGACCCCCATATCCCTTTGAAAGGGGCGTAGGGGCAAATATTGTAAAAATTTGAATTATCACAACTTTCGGGCCGAAATTGTAAGGGCCGGGGTGGTTCAGCATTTTGGAGGAAAAAATTATATTTTTTGATTAGGCTAGTTTCCCCACAATGAATGTACATACATGCCATTAGATGGATCCTGACCCCCATATCCCTTTGAAAGGGGCGTAGGGGCAAATATTGTGATAATTTGAATAAACACCAATTTCAGGCCGAAATGGTAAGGGCCGGGGTGGTTCAGCATTTTGGAGGAAAATATTATATTTTTTTAATAGGCTAGTTTCCCCACAATGAATGTACATACATGCCATTAGATGGATCCTGACCCCCATATCCCTTTGAAAGGGGCGTAGGGGCAAATATTGTGATAATTTGAATAAACACAATTTCAGGCCGAAATGGAAGGGCCGGGGTGGTTCAGCATTTTGGAGGAAAATATTATATTTTTTGAATAGGCTAGTTTCCCCACAATGAATGTACATACATGCCATTAGATGGATCCTGACCCCTATATCCCTTTGAAAGGGGCGTAGGGGCAAATATTGTGATAATTTGAATAAAAACACAATTTCAGGCCGAAATGGTAAGGGCCGGGGTGGTTCAGCATTTTGGAGGAAAATTTTTTTTTTTTAATAGGCTAGTTTTCCCACAATGAATGTACCTACATGCCATTAGATCGATTCTGACCCCCATATCCCTTTGAAAGGGGCGTAGTGGCAAATATTGTAAAAATTTGAATTATCACAACTTTCGGGCCGAAATTGTAAGGGCCGGGGTGGTTCAGCATTTTGAAGGAAAAAATTATATTTTTTGATTAGGCTAGTTTCCCCACAATGAATGTACATACATGCCATTAGATGAATCCTGACCCCCATATCCCTTTGAAAGGGGCGTAGGGGCAAATATTGTGATAATTTGAATAAACACCAATTTCAGGCCGAAATGGTAAGGGCCGGGGTGGTTCAGCATTTTGGAGGAAAATATTTTTTTTTTTAATAGGCTAGTTTCCCCACAATGAATGTACATACATGCCATTAGATGGATCCTGACCCCCATATCCCTTTGAAAGGGGCGTAGGGGCAAATATTGTAAAAATTTGAATTATCACAACTTTCGGGCCGAAATTAGAAGGTCCGGGGTGGTTCAGCATTTTGGAGGAAAATATATATTTTTTTAATAGGCTAGTTTCCCCACAATGAATGTACATACATGCCATTAGATGGATCCTGACCCCCATATCCCTTTGAAAGGGGCGTAGGGGCAAATATTGTGATAATTTGAATAAACACCAATTTCAGGCCGAAATGGTAAGGGCCGGGGTGGTTCAGCATTTTGGAGGAAAATATATATTTTTTTGAATAGGCTAGTTTCCCCACAATGAATGTACATACATGCCATTAGATGGATCCTGACCCCCATATCCCTTTGAAAGGGGCGTAGGGGCAAATATTGTAAAAATTTGAATTATCACAACTTTCGGGCCGAAATGGTAAGGGCCGGGGTGGTTCAGCATTTTGAAGGAAAATATTATATTTTTTGATTAGGCTAGTTTCCCCACAATGAATGTACATACATGCCATTAGATGGATCCTGACCCCCATATCCCTTTGAAAGGGGCGTAGGGGCAAATATTGTAATAATTTGAATAAACACCAATTTCAGGCCGAAATGGTAAGGGCCGGGGTGGTTCAGCATTTTGGAGGAAAATATTTTTTTTTTTAATAGGCTAGTTTCCCCACAATGAATGTACATACATGCCATTAGATGGATCCTGACCCCCATATCCCTTTGAAAGGGGCGTAGGGGCAAATATTGTGATAATTTGAATAAACACCAATTTCAGGCCGAAATGGTAAGGGCCGGGGTGGTTCAGCATTTTGGAGGAAAATATTATATTTTTTTAATAGGCTAGTTTCCCCACAATGAATGTACATACATGCCATTAGATGGATCCTGACCCCCATATCCCTTTGAAAGGGGCGTAGGGGCAAATATTGTGATAATTTGAATAAACACCAATTTCAGGCCGAAATGGTAAGGGCCGGGGTGGTTCAGCATTTTGGAGGAAAATATTATATTTTTTGAATAGGCTAGTTTCCCCACAATGAATGTACATACATGCCATTAGATGGATCCTGACCCCCATATCCCTTTGAAAGGGGCGTAGGGGCAAATATTGTGATAATTTGAATAAACACCAATTTCAGGCCGAAATGGTAAGGGCCGGGGTGGTTCAGCATTTTGGAGGAAAATATTTTTTTTTTTTAATAGGCTAGTTTCCCCACAATGAATGTACATACATGCCATTAGATGGATCCTGACCCCCATATCCCTTTGAAAGGGGCGTAGGGGCAAATATTGTGATAATTTGAATAAACACCAATTTCAGGCCGAAATGGTAAGGGCCGGGGTGGTTCAGCATTTTGGAGGAAAATATTATATTTTTTTAATAGGCTAGTTTCCCCACAATGAATGTACATACATGCCATTAGATGGATCCTGACCCCCATATCCCTTTGAAAGGGGCGTAGGGGCAAATATTGTGATAATTTGAATAAACACCAATTTCAGGCCGAAATGGTAAGGGCCGGGGTGGTTCAGCATTTTGGAGGAAAATATATATTTTTTTTAATAGGCTAGTTTCCCCACAATGAATGTACCTACATGCCATTAGATGGATTCTGACCCCCATATCCCTTTGAAAGGGGCGTAGGGGCAAATATTGTAAAAATTTGAATTATCACAACTTTCGGGCCGAAATTGTAAGGGCCGGGGTGGTTCAGCATTTTGAAGGAAAAAATTATATTTTTTGATTAGGCTAGTTTCCCCACAATGAATGTACATACATGCCATTAGATGATCCTGACCCCCATATCCCTTTGAAAGGGGCGTAGGGGCAAATATTGTGATAATTTGAATAAACACCAATTTCAGGCCGAAATGGTAAGGGCCGGGGTGGTTCAGCATTTTGGAGGAAAATATTATATTTTTTTAATAGGCTAGTTTCCCCACAATGAATGTACATACATGCCATTAGATGGATCCTGACCCCCATATCCCTTTGAAAGGGGCGTAGGGGCAAATATTGTGATAATTTGAATAAACACAATTTCAGGCCGAAATGGTAAGGGCCGGGGTGGTTCAGCATTTTGGAGGAAAATATTATATTTTTTGAATAGGCTAGTTTCCCCACAATGAATGTACATACATGCCATTAGATGGATCCTGACCCCTAATCCCTTTGAAAGGGGCGTAGGGGCAAATATTGTGATAATTTGAATTAAACACACAATTTCAGGCCGAAATGGTAAGGGCCGGGGTGGTTCAGGATTTTGGAGGAAAATATTTTTTTTTTTTAATAGGCTAGTTTCCCCACAATGAATGTACCTACATGCCATTAGATGGATTCTGACCCCCATATCCCTTTGAAAGGGGCGTAGTGGCAAATATTGTAAAAATTTGAATTATCACAACTTTCGGGCCGAAATTGTAAGGGCCGGGGTGGTTCAGCATTTTGGAGGAAAAAATTATATTTTTTGATTAGGCTAGTTTCCCCACAATGAATGTACATACATGCCATTAGATGGATCCTGACCCCCATATCCCTTTGAAAGGGGCGTAGGGGCAAATATTGTGATAATTTGAATAAACACCAATTTCAGGCCGAAATGGTAAGGGCCGGGGTGGTTCAGCATTTTGGAGGAAAATTTTTTTTTTTTAATAGGCTAGTTTCCCCACAATGAATGTACATACATGCCATTAGATGGATCCTGACCCCCATATCCCTTTGAAAGGGGCGTAGGGGCAAATATTGTAAAAATTTGAATTATCACAACTTTCGGGCCGAAATTAGAAGGGCCGGGGTGGTTCAGCATTTTGGAGGAAAATATATATTTTTTTAATAGGCTAGTTTCCCCACAATGAATGTACATACATGCCATTAGATGGATCCTGACCCCCATATCCCTTTGAAAGGGGCGTAGGGGCAAATATTGTGATAATTTGAATAAACACCAATTTCAGGCCGAAATGGTAAGGGCCGGGGTGGTTCAGCATTTTGGAGGAAAATATATATTTTTTTGAATAGGCTAGTTTCCCCACAATGAATGTACATACATGCCATTAGATGGATCCTGACCCCCATATCCCTTTGAAAGGGGCGTAGGGGCAAATATTGTAAAAATTTGAATTATCACAACTTTCGGGCCGAAATGGTAAGGGCCGGGGTGGTTCAGCATTTTGGAGGAAAAATTATATTTTTTGATTAGGCTAGTTTCCCCACAATGAATGTACATACATGCCATTAGATGGATCCTGACCCCCATATCCCTTTGAAAGGGGCGTAGGGGCAAATATTGTAATAATTTGAATAAACACCAATTTCAGGCCGAAATGGTAAGGGCCGGGGTGGTTCAGCATTTTGGAGGAAAATATTTTTTTTTTTAATAGGCTAGTTTCCCCACAATGAATGTACATACATGCCATTAGATGGATCCTGACCCCCATATCCCTTTGAAAGGGGCGTAGGGGCAAATATTGTGATAATTTGAATAAACACCAATTTCAGGCCGAAATGGTAAGGGCCGGGGTGGTTCAGCATTTTGGAGGAAAATATTATATTTTTTTAATAGGCTAGTTTCCCCACAATGAATGTACATACATGCCATTAGATGGATCCTGACCCCCATATCCCTTTGAAAGGGGCGTAGGGGCAAATATTGTGATAATTTGAATAAACACCAATTTCAGGCCGAAATGGTAAGGGCCGGGGTGGTTCAGCATTTTGGAGGAAAATATTATATTTTTTGAATAGGCTAGTTTCCCCACAATGAATGTACATACATGCCATTAGATGGATCCTGACCCCTATCCCTTTGAAAGGGGCGTAGGGGCAAATATTGTGATAATTTGAATAAACACCAATTTCAGGCCGAAATGGTAAGGGCCGGGGTGGTTCAGCATTTTGGAGGAAAATATTTTTTTTTTTTAATAGGCTAGTTTCCCCACAATGAATGTACCTACATGCCATTAGATGGATTCTGACCCCCATATCCCTTTGAAAGGGGCGTAGGGGCAAATATTGTAAAAATTTGAATTATCACAACTTTCGGGCCGAAATTGTAAGGGCCGGGGTGGTTCAGCATTTTGAAGGAAAAAATTATATTTTTTGATTAGGCTAGTTTCCCCACAATGAATGTACATACATGCCATTAGATGGATCCTGACCCCCATATCCCTTTGAAAGGGGCGTAGGGGCAAATATTGTGATAATTTGAATAAACACCAATTTCAGGCCGAAATGGTAAGGGCCGGGGTGGTTCAGCATTTTGGAGGAAAATATTTTTTTTTTTAATAGGCTAGTTTTCCCACAATGAATGTACATACATGCCATTAGATGGATCCTGACCCCCATATCCCTTTGAAAGGGGCGTAGGGGCAAATATTGTAAAAATTTGAATTATCACAACTTTCGGGCCGAAATTAGAAGGTCCGGGGTGGTTCAGCATTTTGGAGGAAAATATATATTTTTTTTAATAGGCTAGTTTCCCCACAATGAATGTACATACATGCCATTAGATGGATCTTGACCCCCATATCCCTTTGAAAGGGGCGTAGGGGCAAATATTGTGATAATTTGAATAAACACCAATTTCAGGCCGAAATGGTAAGGGCCGGGGTGGTTCAGCATTTTGGAGGAAAATATATATTTTTTTGAATAGGCTAGTTTCCCCACAATGAATGTACATACATGCCATTAGATGGATCCTGACCCCCATATCCCTTTGAAAGGGGCGTAGGGGCAAATATTGTAAAATTTGAATTATCACAACTTTCGGGCCGAAATGGTAAGGGCCGGGGTGGTTCAGCATTTTGGAGGAAAATATTATATTTTTTGATTAGGCTAGTTTCCCCACAATGAATGTACATACATGCCATTAGATGGATCCTGACCCCCATATCCCTTTGAAAGGGGCGTAGGGGCAAATATTGTGATAATTTGAATAAACACCAATTTCAGGCCGAAATGGTAAGGGCCGGGGTGGTTCAGCATTTTGGAGGAAAATATTATATTTTTTTAATAGGCTAGTTTCCCCACAATGAATGTACATACATGCCATTAGATGGATCCTGACCCCCATATCCCTTTGAAAGGGGCGTAGGGGCAAATATTGTAAAAATTTGAATTATCACAACTTTCGGGCCGAAATTAGTAAGGGCCGGGGTGGTTCAGCATTTTGGAGGAAAATATTTTTTTTTTTAATAGGCTAGTTTCCCCACAATGAATGTACATACATGCCATTAGATGGATCCTGACCCCCATATCCCTTTGAAAGGGGCGTAGGGGCAAATATTGTGATAATTTGAATAAACACCAATTTCAGGCCGAAATGGTAAGGGCCGGGGTGGTTCAGCATTTTGGAGGAAAATATATATTTTTTTGAATAGGCTAGTTTCCCCACAATGAATGTACATACATGCCATTAGATGGATCCTGACCCCCATCCCTTTGAAAGGGGCGTAGGGGCAAATATTGTGATAATTTGAATAAACACCAATTTCAGGCCGAAATGGTAAGGGCCGGGGTGGTTCAGCATTTTGGAGGAAAATATATATTTTTTTAATAGGCTAGTTTCCCCACAATGAATGTACATACATGCCATTAGATGGATCCTGACCCCCATATCCCTTTGAAAGGGGCGTAGGGGCAAATATTGTGATAATTTGAATAAACACCAATTTCAGGCCGAAATGGTAAGGGCCGGGGTGGTTCAGCATTTTGGAGGAAAATATATTTTTTTTTTAATAGGCTAGTTTCCCCACAATGAATGTACCTACATGCCATTAGATGGATCTGACCCCCATATCCCTTTGAAAGGGGCGTAGGGGCAAATATTGTAAAAATTTGAATTATCACAACTTTCGGGCCGAAATTGTAAGGGCCGGGGTGGTTCAGCATTTTGGAGGAAAAAATTATATTTTTTGATTAGGCTAGTTTCCCCACAATGAATGTACATACATGCCATTAGATGGATCCTGACCCCCATATCCCTTTGAAAGGGGCGTAGGGGCAAATATTGTGATAATTTGAATAAACACCAATTTCAGGCCGAAATGGTAAGGGCCGGGGTGGTTCAGCATTTTGGAGGAAAATATTTTTTTTTTTAATAGGCTAGTTTCCCCACAATGAATGTACATACATGCCATTAGATGGATCCTGACCCCCATATCCCTTTGAAAGGGGCGTAGGGGCAAATATTGTAAAAATTTGAATTATCACAACTTTCGGGCCGAAATTAGAAGGGCCGGGGTGGTTCAGCATTTTGGAGGAAAATATTTTTTTTTTTTAATAGGCTAGTTTCCCCACAATGAATGTACATACATGCCATTAGATGGATCTTGACCCCCATATCCCTTTGAAAGGGGCGTAGGGGCAAATATTGTGATAATTTGAATAAACACCAATTTCAGGCCGAAATGGTAAGGGCCGGGGTGGTTCAGCATTTTGGAGGAAAATATTTTTTTTTTAATAGGCTAGTTTCCCCACAATGAATGTACATACATGCCATTAGATGGATCCTGACCCCCATATCCCTTTGAAAGGGGCGTAGGGGCAAATATTGTAAAAATTTGAATTATCACAACTTTCGGGCCGAAATGGTAAGGGCCGGGGTGGTTCAGCATTTTGGAGGAAAAAATTATATTTTTTTAATAGGCTAGTTTCCCCACAATGAATGTACATACATGCCATTAGATGGATCCTGACCCCCATATCCCTTTGAAAGGGGCGTAGGGGCAAATATTGTAAAATTTGAATTAACACAACTTTCGGGCCGAAATTAGTAAGGCCGGGGTGGTTCAGCATTTTGGAGGAAAATATTTTTTTTTTTAATAGGCTAGTTTCCCCACAATGAATGTACATACATGCCATTAGATGGATCCTGACCCCCATATCCCTTTGAAAGGGGCGTAGGGGCAAATATTGTGATAATTTGAATAAACACCAATTTCAGGCCGAAATGGTAAGGGCCGGGGTGGTTCAGCATTTTGGAGGAAAATATATATTTTTTTGAATAGGCTAGTTTCCCCACAATGAATGTACATACATGCCATTAGATGGATCCTGACCCCCATATCCCTTTGAAAGGGGCGTAGGGGCAAATATTGTGATAATTTGAATAAACACCAATTTCAGGCCGAAATGGTAAGGGCCGGGGTGGTTCAGCATTTTGGAGGAAAATATATATTTTTTTAATAGGCTAGTTTCCCCACAATGAATGTACATACATGCCATTAGATGGATCCTGACCCCCATATCCCTTTGAAAGGGGCGTAGGGGCAAATATTGTGATAATTTGAATAAACACCAATTTCAGGCCGAAATGGTAAGGGCCGGGGTGGTTCAGCATTTTGGAGGAAAATATTATATTTTTTGAATAGGCTAGTTTCCCCACAATGAATGTACATACATGCCATTAGATGGATCCTGACCCCCATATCCCTTTGAAAGGGGCGTAGGGGCAAATATTGTGATAATTTGAATAAACACCAATTTCAGGCCGAAATGGTAAGGGCCGGGGTGGTTCAGCATTTTGGAGGAAAATATATATTTTTTTTAATAGGCTAGTTTCCCCACAATGAATGTACCTACATGCCATTAGATGGATCCTGACCCCCATATCCCTTTGAAAGGGGCGTAGGGCAAATATTGTAAAAATTTGAATTATCACAACTTTCGGGCCGAAATTGTAAGGGCCGGGGTGGTTCAGCATTTTGGAGGAAAAATTTATATTTTTTGATTAGGCTAGTTTCCCCACAATGAATGTACATACATGCCATTAGATGGATCCTGACCCCCATATCCCTTTGAAAGGGGCGTAGGGGCAAATATTGTGATAATTTGAATAAACACCAATTTCAGGCCGAAATGGTAAGGGCCGGGGTGGTTCAGCATTTTGGAGGAAAATATTTTTTTTTTTAATAGGCTAGTTTCCCCACAATGAATGTACATACATGCCATTAGATGGATCCTGACCCCCATATCCCTTTGAAAGGGGCGTAGGGGCAAATATTGTAAAAATTTGAATTATCACAACTTTCGGGCCGAAATTAGTAAGGGCCGGGGTGGTTCAGCATTTTGGAGGAAAATATTTTTTTTTTTAATAGGCTAGTTTCCCCACAATGAATGTACATACATGCCATTAGATGGATCCTGACCCCCATATCCCTTTGAAAGGGGCGTAGGGGCAAATATTGTGATAATTTGAATAAACACCAATTTCAGGCCGAAATGGTAAGGGCCGGGGTGGTTCAGCATTTTGGAGGAAAATATTTTTTTTTTTAATAGGCTAGTTTCCCCACAATGAATGTACATACATGCCATTAGATGGATCCTGACCCCCATATCCCTTTGAAAGGGGCGTAGGGGCAAATATTGTAAAAATTTGAATTATCACAACTTTCGGGCCGAAATGGTAAGGGCCGGGGTGGTTCAGCATTTTGAGGAAAATATTATATTTTTTTATTAGGCTAGTTTCCCCACAATGAATGTACATACATGCCATTAGATGGATCCTGACCCCCATATCCCTTTGAAAGGGGCGTAGGGGCAAATATTGTAAAAATTTGAATTAACACAACTTTCGGGCCGAAATTAGAAGGCCGGGGTGGTTCAGCATTTTGGAGGAAAATATATTTTTTTTTTAATAGGCTAGTTTCCCCACAATGAATGTACATACATGCCATTAGATGGATCCTGACCCCCATATCCCTTTGAAAGGGGCGTAGGGGCAAATATTGTGATAATTTGAATAAACACCAATTTCAGGCCGAAATGGTAAGGGCCGGGGTGGTTCAGCATTTTGGAGGAAAATATTATATTTTTTGAATAGGCTAGTTTCCCCACAATGAATGTACATACATGCCATTAGATGGATCCTGACCCCCCCTTTGAAAGGGGCGTAGGGGCAAATATTGTGATAATTTGAATAAACACCAATTTCAGGCCGAAATGGTAAGGGCCGGGGTGGTTCAGCATTTTGGAGGAAAATATATTTTTTTTTAATAGGCTAGTTTCCCCACAATGAATGTACCTACATGCCATTAGATGGATCCTGACCCCCATATCCCTTTGAAAGGGGCGTAGTGGCAAATATTGTAAAAATTTGAATTATCACAACTTTCGGGCCGAAATTGTAAGGGCCGGGGTGGTTCAGCATTTTGAGGAAAAAATTATATTTTTTGATTAGGCTAGTTTCCCCACAATGAATGTACATACATGCCATTAGATGGATCCTGACCCCCATATCCCTTTGAAAGGGGCGTAGGGGCAAATATTGTGATAATTTGAATAAACACCAATTTCAGGCCGAAATGGTAAGGGCCGGGGTGGTTCAGCATTTTGGAGGAAAATATTTTTTTTTTTAATAGGCTAGTTTCCCCACAATGAATGTACATACATGCCATTAGATGGATCCTGACCCCCATATCCCTTTGAAAGGGGCGTAGGGGCAAATATTGTAAAAATTTGAATTATCACAACTTTCGGGCCGAAATTAGAAGGGCCGGGGTGGTTCAGCATTTTGGAGGAAAATATATTTTTTTTTTAATAGGCTAGTTTCCCCACAATGAATGTACATACATGCCATTAGATGGATCCTGACCCCCATATCCCTTTGAAAGGGGCGTAGGGGCAAATATTGTGATAATTTGAATAAACACCAATTTCAGGCCGAAATGGTAAGGGCCGGGGTGGTTCAGCATTTTGGAGGAAAATATATATTTTTTTAATAGGCTAGTTTCCCCACAATGAATGTACATACATGCCATTAGATGGATCCTGACCCCCATATCCCTTTGAAAGGGGCGTAGGGGCAAATATTGTAAAAATTTGAATTATCACAACTTTCGGGCCGAAATTGTAAGGGCCGGGGTGGTTCAGCATTTTGGAGGAAAATATTTTTTTTTTTTAATAGGCTAGTTTCCCCACAATGAATGTACATACATGCCATTAGATGGATCCTGACCCCCATATCCCTTTGAAAGGGGCGTAGGGGCAAATATTGTAAAAATTTGAATTATCACAACTTTCGGGCCGAAATGGTAAGGGCCGGGGTGGTTCAGCATTTTGGAGGAAAATATTATATTTTTTTAATAGGCTAGTTTCCCCACAATGAATGTACATACATGCCATTAGATGGATCCTGACCCCCATATCCCTTTGAAAGGGGCGTAGGGGCAAATATTGTAAAAATTTGAATTAACACAACTTTCGGGCCGAAATTGTAAGGGCCGGGGTGGTTCAGCATTTTGGAGGAAAATATTTTTTTTTTTAATAGGCTAGTTTCCCCACAATGAATGTACATACATGCCATTAGATGGATCCTGACCCCCATATCCCTTTGAAAGGGGCGTAGGGGCAAATATTGTGATAATTTGAATAAACACCAATTTCAGGCCGAAATGGTAAGGGCCGGGGTGGTTCAGCATTTTGGAGGAAAATATATTTTTTTTGAATAGGCTAGTTTCCCCACAATGAATGTACATACATGCCATTAGATGGATCCTGACCCCTATATCCCTTTGAAAGGGGCGTAGGGGCAAATATTGTGATAATTTGAATAAACACCAATTTCAGGCCGAAATGGTAAGGGCCGGGGTGGTTCAGCATTTTGGAGGAAAATATATATTTTTTTAATAGGCTAGTTTCCCCACAATGAATGTACATACATGCCATTAGATGGATCCTGACCCCCATATCCCTTTGAAAGGGGCGTAGGGGCAAATATTGTGATAATTTGAATAAACACCAATTTCAGGCCGAAATGGTAAGGGCCGGGGTGGTTCAGCATTTTGGAGGAAAATATTATATTTTTTGAATAGGCTAGTTTCCCCACAATGAATGTACATACATGCCATTAGATGGATCCTGACCCCTAATCCCTTTGAAAGGGGCGTAGGGGCAAATATTGTAATAATTTGAATAAACACCAATTTCAGGCCGAAATGGTAAGGGCCGGGGTGGTTCAGCATTTTGGAGGAAAATATATATTTTTTTTAATAGGCTAGTTTCCCCACAATGAATGTACCTACATGCAATTAGATGGATTCTGACCCCCATATCCCTTTGAAAGGGGCGTAGGGGCAAATATTGTAAAAATTTGAATTATCACAACTTTCGGGCCGAAATTGTAAGGGCCGGGGTGGTTCAGCATTTTGAAGGAAAAAATTATATTTTTTGATTAGGCTAGTTTCCCCACAATGAATGTACATACATGCCATTAGATGAATCCTGACCCCCATATCCCTTTGAAAGGGGCGTAGGGGCAAATATTGTGATAATTTGAATAAACACCAATTTCAGGCCGAAATGGTAAGGGCCGGGGTGGTTCAGCATTTTGGAGGAAAATATTTTTTTTTTTAATAGGCTAGTTTCCCCACAATGAATGTACATACATGCCATTAGATGGATCCTGACCCCCATATCCCTTTGAAAGGGGCGTAGGGGCAAATATTGTAAAATTTGAATTATCACAACTTTCGGGCCGAAATTAGAAGGGCCGGGGTGGTTCAGCATTTTGGAGGAAAATATTTTTTTTTTTAATAGGCTAGTTTCCCCACAATGAATGTACATACATGCCATTAGATGGATCTTGACCCCCATATCCCTTTGAAAGGGGCGTAGGGGCAAATATTGTGATAATTTGAATAAACACCAATTTCAGGCCGAAATGGTAAGGGCCGGGGTGGTTCAGCATTTTGGAGGAAAATATTTTTTTTTTTAATAGGCTAGTTTCCCCACAATGAATGTACATACATGCCATTAGATGGATCCTGACCCCATATCCCTTTGAAAGGGGCGTAGGGGCAAATATTGTAAAAATTTGAATTATCACAACTTTCGGGCCGAAATGGTAAGGGCCGGGGTGGTTCAGCATTTTGGAGGAAAAATTATATTTTTTTTATTAGGCTAGTTTCCCCACAATGAATGTACATACATGCCATTAGATGGATCCTGACCCCCATATCCCTTTGAAAGGGGCGTAGGGGCAAATATTGTAAAAATTTGAATTAACACAACTTTCGGCCGAAATTGTAAGGGCCGGGGTGGTTCAGCATTTTGGAGGAAAATATTTTTTTTTTTTAATAGGCTAGTTTCCCCACAATGAATGTACATACATGCCATTAGATGATCCTGACCCCCATATCCCTTTGAAAGGGGCGTAGGGGCAAATATTGTGATAATTTGAATAAACACCAATTTCAGGCCGAAATGGTAAGGGCCGGGGTGGTTCAGCATTTTGGAGGAAAATATTATATTTTTTGAATAGGCTAGTTTCCCCACAATGAATGTACATACATGCCATTAGATGGATCCTGACCCCCATATCCCTTTGAAAGGGGCGTAGGGGCAAATATTGTGATAATTTGAATAAACACCAATTTCAGGCCGAAATGGTAAGGGCCGGGGTGGTTCAGCATTTTGGAGGAAAATATATTTTTTTTTTAATAGGCTAGTTTCCCCACAATGAATGTACATACATGCCATTAGATGGATTCTGACCCCCATATCCCTTTGAAAGGGGCGTAGTGGCAAATATTGTAAAAATTTGAATTATCACAACTTTCGGGCCGAAATTGTAAGGGCCGGGGTGGTTCAGCATTTTGGAGGAAAAATTATATTTTTTGAATAGGCTAGTTTCCCCACAATGAATGTACATACATGCCATTAGATGGATCCTGACCCCCATATCCCTTTGAAAGGGGCGTAGGGGCAAATATTGTGATAATTTGAATAAACACCAATTTCAGGCCGAAATGGTAAGGGCCGGGGTGGTTCAGCATTTTGGAGGAAAATATTTTTTTTTTTAATAGGCTAGTTTCCCCACAATGAATGTACATACATGCCATTAGATGGATCCTGACCCCCATATCCCTTTGAAAGGGCGTAGGGGCAAATATTGTAAAAATTTGAATTATCACAACTTTCGGGCCGAAATTAGAAGGGCCGGGGTGGTTCAGCATTTTGGAGGAAAATATATTTTTTTTTAATAGGCTAGTTTCCCCACAATGAATGTACATACATGCCATTAGATGGATCCTGACCCCCATATCCCTTTGAAAGGGGCGTAGGGGCAAATATTGTGATAATTTGAATAAACACCAATTTCAGGCCGAAATGGTAAGGGCCGGGGTGGTTCAGCATTTTGGAGGAAAATATATATTTTTTTGAATAGGCTAGTTTCCCCACAATGAATGTACATACATGCCATTAGATGGATCCTGACCCCCATATCCCTTTGAAAGGGGCGTAGGGGCAAATATTGTAAAAATTTGAATTATCACAACTTTCGGGCCGAAATGGTAAGGGCCGGGGTGGTTCAGCATTTTGGAGGAAAATATTTTTTTTTTTAATAGGCTAGTTTCCCCACAATGAATGTACATACATGCCATTAGATGAATCCTGACCCCCATATCCCTTTGAAAGGGGCGTAGGGGCAAATATTGTAAAAATTTGAATTATCACAACTTTCGGGCCGAAATTAGTAAGGGCCGGGGTGGTTCAGCATTTTGGAGGAAAATATTTTTTTTTTTTAATAGGCTAGTTTCCCCACAATGAATGTACCTACATGCCATTAGATGGATCCTGACCCCCATATCCCTTTGAAAGGGGCGTAGGGGCAAATATTGTGATAATTTGAATAAACACCAATTTCAGGCCGAAATGGTAAGGGCCGGGGTGGTTCAGCATTTTGGAGGAAAATATATATTTTTTTTAATAGGCTAGTTTCCCCACAATGAATGTACATACATGCCATTAGATGGATCCTGACCCCATATCCCTTTGAAAGGGGCGTAGGGGCAAATATTGTGATAATTTGAATAAACACCAATTTCAGGCCGAAATGGTAAGGGCCGGGGTGGTTCAGCATTTTGGAGGAAAATATTTTTTTTTTTAATAGGCTAGTTTCCCCACAATGAATGTACATACATGCCATTAGATGGATCCTGACCCCCATATCCCTTTGAAAGGGGCGTAGGGGCAAATATTGTAAAAATTTGAATTATCACAACTTTCGGGCCAAATTAGAAGGTCCGGGGTGGTTCAGCATTTTGGAGGAAAATATTTTTTTTTTTAATAGGCTAGTTTCCCCACAATGAATGTACATACATGCCATTAGATGGATCCTGACCCCCATATCCCTTTGAAAGGGGCGTAGGGGCAAATATTGTGATAATTTGAATAAACACCAATTTCAGGCCGAAATGGTAAGGGCCGGGGTGGTTCAGCATTTTGGAGGAAAATATATATTTTTTTTAATAGGCTAGTTTCCCCACAATGAATGTACATACATGCCATTAGATGGATCCTGACCCCATATCCCTTTGAAAGGGGCGTAGGGGCAAATATTGTGATAATTTGAATAAACACCAATTTCAGGCCGAAATGGTAAGGGCCGGGGTGGTTCAGCATTTTGGAGGAAAATATTTTTTTTTTTTAATAGGCTAGTTTCCCCACAATGAATGTACATACATGCCATTAGATGATCCTGACCCCCATATCCCTTTGAAAGGGGCGTAGGGGCAAATATTGTAAAAATTTGAATTATCACAACTTTCGTGCCGAAAATGTAAGGGCCGGGGTGGTTCAGCATTTTGGAGGAAAATATATATATTTTTTTGAATAGGCTAGTTTCCCCACAATGAATGTACATACATGCCATTAGATGGATCCTGACCCCCATATCCCTTTGAAAGGGGCGTAGGGGCAAATATTGTGATAATTTGAATAAACACCAATTTCAGGCCGAAATGGTAAGGGCCGGGGTGGTTCAGCATTTTGGAGGAAAATATATATTTTTTTTAATAGGCTAGTTTCCCCACAATGAATGTACATACATGCCATTAGATGGATCCTGACCCCCATATCCCTTTGAAAGGGGCGTAGGGGCAAATATTGTAAAATTTGAATTATCACAACTTTCGGGCCGAAATTGTAAGGGCCGGGGTGGTTCAGCATTTTGGAGGAAAAAATTATATTTTTTGATTAGGCTAGTTTCCCCACAATGAATGTACATACATGCCATTAGATGGATCCTGACCCCCATATCCCTTTGAAAGGGGCGTAGGGGCAAATATTGTGATAATTTGAATAAACACCAATTTCAGGCCGAAATGGTAAGGGCCGGGGTGGTTCAGCATTTTGGAGGAAAATATTATATTTTTTAATAGGCTAGTTTCCCCACAATGAATGTACATACATGCCATTAGATGGATCCTGACCCCCATATCCCTTTGAAAGGGGCGTAGGGGCAAATATTGTGATAATTTGAATAAACACCAATTTCAGGCCGAAATGGTAAGGGCCGGGGTGGTTCAGCATTTTGGAGGAAAATATTATATTTTTGATAGGCTAGTTTCCCCACAATGAATGTACATACATGCCATTAGATGGATCCTGACCCCCATATCCCTTTGAAAGGGGCGTAGGGGCAAATATTGTAAAAATTTGAATTATCACAACTTTCGGGCCGAAATTAGAAGGGCCGGGGTGGTTCAGCATTTTGGAGGAAAATATTTTTTTTTAATAGGCTAGTTTCCCCACAATGAATGTACATACATGCCATTAGATGGATCCTGACCCCCATATCCCTTTGAAAGGGGCGTAGGGGCAAATATTGTGATAATTTGAATAAACACCAATTTCAGGCCGAAATGGTAAGGGCCGGGGTGGTTCAGCATTTTGGAGGAAAATATATATTTTTTTTAATAGGCTAGTTTCCCCACAATGAATGTACATACATGCCATTAGATGGATCCTGACCCCCATATCCCTTTGAAAGGGGCGTAGGGGCAAATATTGTAAAAATTTGAATTATCACAACTTTCGGGCCGAAATGGTAAGGGCCGGGGTGGTTCAGCATTTTGGAGGAAAATATATATTTTTTTTAATAGGCTAGTTTCCCCACAATGAATGTACATACATGCCATTAGATGGATCCTGACCCCCATATCCCTTTGAAAGGGGCGTAGGGGCAAATATTGTAAAAATTTGAATTATCACAACTTTCGGGCCGAAATGGTAAGGGCCGGGGTGGTTCAGCATTTTGGAGGAAAATATTTTTTTTTTTAATAGGCTAGTTTCCCCACAATGAATGTACATCATGCCATATGCCATTAGATGGATCCTGACCCCTATATCCCTTTGAAAGGGGCGTAGGGGCAAATATTGTGATAATTTGAATAAACACAATTTCAGGCCGAAATGGTAAGGGCCGGGGTGGTTCAGCATTTTGGAGGAAAATATATATTTTTTTTTAATAGGCTAGTTTCCCCACAATGAATGTACCTACATGCCATTAGATGGATCCTGACCCCCATATCCCTTTGAAAGGGGCGTAGGGGCAAATATTGTAAAAATTTGAATTATCACAACTTTCGGGCCGAAATTGTAAGGGCCGGGGTGGTTCAGCATTTTGGAGGAAAATATTATATTTTTTGAATAGGCTAGTTTCCCCACAATGAATGTACATACATGCCATTAGATGGATCCTGACCCCCATATCCCTTTGAAAGGGGCGTAGGGGCAAATATTGTGATAATTTGAATAAACACCAATTTCAGGCCGAAATGGTAAGGGCCGGGGTGGTTCAGGATTTTGGAGGAAAATATTTTTTTTTTTAATAGGCTAGTTTCCCCACAATGAATGTACCTACATGCCATTAGATGGATTCTGACCCCCATATCCCTTTGAAAGGGGCGTAGTGGCAAATATTGTAAAAATTTGAATTATCACAACTTTCGGGCCGAAATGTAAGGGCCGGGGTGGTTCAGCATTTTGGAAAAAATTATATTTTTTGATTAGGCTAGTTTCCCCACAATGAATGTACATACATGCCATTAGATGAATCCTGACCCCCATATCCCTTTGAAAGGGGCGTAGGGGCAAATATTGTGATAATTTGAATAAACACCAATTTCAGGCCGAAATGGTAAGGGCCGGGGTGGTTCAGCATTTTGGAGGAAAATATATTTTTTTTTAATAGGCTAGTTTCCCCACAATGAATGTACATACATGCCATTAGATGGATCCTGACCCCCATATCCCTTTGAAAGGGGCGTAGGGGCAAATATTGTAAAAATTTGAATTATCACAACTTTCGGGCCGAAATTAGAAGGTCCGGGGTGGTTCAGCATTTTGGAGGAAAATATATATTTTTTTTAATAGGCTAGTTTCCCCACAATGAATGTACATACATGCCATTAGATGGATCCTGACCCCCATATCCCTTTGAAAGGGGCGTAGGGGCAAATATTGTGATAATTTGAATAAACACCAATTTCAGGCCGAAATTGTAAGGGCCGGGGTGGTTCAGCATTTTGGAGGAAAATATATTTTTTTTAATAGGCTAGTTTCCCCACAATGAATGTACATACATGCCATTAGATGGATCCTGACCCCCATATCCCTTTGAAAGGGGCGTAGGGGCAAATATTGTGATAATTTGAATAAACACCAATTTCAGGCCGAAATGGTAAGGGCCGGGGTGGTTCAGCATTTTGGAGGAAAATATATATTTTTTTTGAATAGGCTAGTTTCCCCACAATGAATGTACATACATGCCATTAGATGGATCCTGACCCCCATATCCCTTTGAAAGGGGCGTAGGGGCAAATATTGTAAAAATTTGAATTATCACAACTTTCGGCCGAAATGGTAAGGGCCGGGGTGGTTCAGCATTTTGGAGGAAAATATATATTTTTTTTAATAGGCTAGTTTCCCCACAATGAATGTACATACATGCCATTAGATGGATCCTGACCCCCATATCCCTTTGAAAGGGGCGTAGGGGCAAATATTGTAAAAATTTGAATTATCACAACTTTCGGCCGAAATGTAAGGGCCGGGGTGGTTCAGCATTTTGGAGGAAAATATTTTTTTTTTTGAATAGGCTAGTTTCCCCACAATGAATGTACATACATGCCATTAGATGGATCCTGACCCCTAATCCCTTTGAAAGGGGCGTAGGGGCAAATATTGTGATAATTTGAATAAACACAATTTCAGGCCGAAATGGTAAGGGCCGGGGTGGTTCAGGATTTTGGAGGAAAATATATTTTTTTTTAATAGGCTAGTTTCCCCACAATGAATGTACCTACATGCCATTAGATGGATCCTGACCCCCATATCCCTTTGAAAGGGGCGTAGGGGCAAATATTGTAAAAATTTGAATTATCACAACTTTCGGGCCGAAATTGTAAGGGCCGGGGTGGTTCAGCATTTTGAAGGAAAAAATTATATTTTTTGATTAGGCTAGTTTCCCCACAATGAATGTACATACATGCCATTAGATGAATCCTGACCCCCATATCCCTTTGAAAGGGGCGTAGGGGCAAATATTGTGATAATTTGAATAAACACCAATTTCAGGCCGAAATGGTAAGGGCCGGGGTGGTTCAGCATTTTGGAGGAAAATATTTTTTTTTTTTAATAGGCTAGTTTCCCCACAATGAATGTACATACATGCCATTAGATGGATCCTGACCCCCATATCCCTTTGAAAGGGGCGTAGGGGCAAATATTGTAAAAATTTGAATTATCACAACTTTCGGGCCGAAATTGTAAGGGCCGGGGTGGTTCAGCATTTTGGAGGAAAATTATATTTTTTGATTAGGCTAGTTTCCCCACAATGAATGTACATACATGCCATTAGATGGATCCTGACCCCCATATCCCTTTGAAAGGGGCGTAGGGGCAAATATTGTGATAATTTGAATAAACACCAATTTCAGGCCGAAATGGTAAGGGCCGGGGTGGTTCAGCATTTTGGAGGAAAATATTATATTTTTTTAATAGGCTAGTTTCCCCACAATGAATGTACATACATGCCATTAGATGGATCCTGACCCCCATATCCCTTTGAAAGGGGCGTAGGGGCAAATATTGTGATAATTTGAATAAACACCAATTTCAGGCCGAAATGTAAGGGCCGGGGTGGTTCAGCATTTTGGAGGAAAATATATATTTTTTTTTATAGGCTAGTTTCCCCACAATGAATGTACATACATGCCATTAGATGGATCCTGACCCCCATATCCCTTTGAAAGGGGCGTAGGGGCAAATATTGTGATAATTTGAATAAACACCAATTTCAGGCCGAAATGGTAAGGGCCGGGGTGGTTCAGCATTTTGGAGGAAAATATATATTTTTTTGAATAGGCTAGTTTCCCCACAATGAATGTACATACATGCCATTAGATGGATCCTGACCCCATATCCCTTTGAAAGGGGCGTAGGGGCAAATATTGTAAAAATTTGAATTATCACAACTTTCGGGCCGAAATGGTAAGGGCCGGGGTGGTTCAGCATTTTGGAGGAAAATATATATTTTTTTTTAATAGGCTAGTTTCCCCACAATGAATGTACATACATGCCATTAGATGGATCCTGACCCCCATATCCCTTTGAAAGGGGCGTAGGGGCAAATATTGTAAAATTTGAATTATCACAACTTTCGGCCGAAAATGTAAGGGCCGGGGTGGTTCAGCATTTTGGAGGAAAATATTTTTTTTTTGAATAGGTTAGTTTCCCCACAATGAATGTACATGCATACCTGATATCATGCATTAGATGGATCCTGACCCCCAATCCCTTTGAAAGGGGCGTAGGGGCAAATATTGTGATAATTTGAATAAACACCAATTTCAGGCCGAAATGGTAAGGGCCGGGTGGTTCAGGATTTTGGAGGAAATATATTTTTTTTTTAATAGGCTAGTTTCCCCACAATGAATGTACCTACATGCAATTAGATCGATTCTGACCCCCATATCCCTTTGAAAGGGGCGTAGGGGCAAATATTGTAAAATTTGAATTATCACAACTTTCGGGCCGAAATTGTAAGGGCCGGGGTGGTTCAGCATTTTGAAGGAAAAAATTATATTTTTTGATTAGGCTAGTTTCCCCACAATGAATGTACATACATGCCATTAGATGAATCCTGACCCCCATATCCCTTTGAAAGGGGCGTAGGGGCAAATATTGTGATAATTTGAATAAACACCAATTTCAGGCCGAAATGGTAAGGGCCGGGGTGGTTCAGTTTTGGAGGAAAATATTTTTTTTTTTAATAGGCTAGTTTCCCCACAATGAATGTACCTACATGCCATTAATCGATTCTGACCCCCATATCCCTTTGAAAGGGGCGTAGTGGCAAATATTGTAAAAATTTGAATTATCACAACTTTCGGGCCGAAATTGTAAGGGCCGGGGTGGTTCAGCATTTTGAAGGAAAAATTATATTTTTTGATTAGGCTAGTTTCCCCACAATGAATGTACATACATGCCATTAGATGAATCCTGACCCCCATATCCCTTTGAAAGGGGCGTAGGGGCAAATATTGTGATAATTTGAATAATCACCAATTTCAGGCCGAAATGGTAAGGGCCGGGGTGTTTCAGCATTTTGGAGGAAAATATTATTTTTTTTAATAGGCTAGTTTCCCCACAATGAATGTACATACATGCCATTAGATGGATCCTGACCCCCATATCCCTTTGAAAGGGCGTAGGGGCAAATATTGTAAAAATTTGAATTATCACAACTTTCGGGCCGAAATTAGAAGGTCGGGGTGGTTCAGCATTTTGGAGGAAAATATTTTTTTTTTTAATAGGTTAGTTCCCCACAATGAATGTACATACATGCCATTAGATGGATCCTGACCCCCATATCCCTTTGATAGGGGCGTAGGGGCAAATATTGTGATAATTTGAATAAACACCAATTTCAGGCCGAAATGGTAAGGGCCGGGGTGGTTCAGGATTTTGGAGGAAAATATTTTTTTATGCCCGCCACCGAAGGTGGTGCCGGAGGCATCATGTTTTTCGGTTGTCCGTCCGTACGTCCGTCCCGTTTGACCGTTATCACAATATCTCAAGAACCATTTAAGATTTAAACTTAAGACTCGGGAATAGTATTTATCACCATAGGAAGACGATCTGATTAGATTTTGGAGTACGTAGGTCAAAGGTCACAGGTCACAGAGGTCAACTTATGAAATTCCTTGTATTGAGTTTGTTAGCGCGATATCTCAAGAACCATTTGAGATTTAAACTTCAAACTTAAGGATAGTATGTATCACCATAGGAAGACGATCTGATTAGATTTTGGAGCACGTATGTCAAAGGTCAAGGGTCACAGAGGTCAACTTATGAAATTCCATACATTGAGATTGTTATCATGATATCTCAAGAACCACTGGAGATTTAAACTTCAAACTTAGTGATAGTGTGTATCACTATAGGAAACAATCTGATTACATTTTGGAGCACGTAGGTCAAAGGTCAAGGGTCATAGAGGTCAACTTATGAAATTCCATACATTGAGATTGTTATCATGATATCTCAAGAACCACTGGAGATGTAAAACTTCAAACTTAAGGATAGTATGTATCACCATAGGAAGACGATCTGATTAGATTTTGGAGCACGTAGGTCAAGGTCAAGGGTCACAGAGGTCAACTTATGAAATTCCATACATTGAGATTGTTATCATAATATCTCAAGAACCACTGGAGATTTAAACTTCAAACTTAATGATAGTGTGTATCACCATAGGAAGACAATCTGATTAGATTTTGGAGCACGTAGGTCAAAGGTCAAGGGTCACAGAGGTCAACTTATGAAATTCCATACATTGAGATCGTTATCGCGATATCTCAAGAACCACTGGAGAATTTTCACTTCAAACTTAATGATAGTATGTATCACCATATCATAATATCTCAAGAACCACTGGAGATTTAAACTTCAAACTTAATGATAGTGTGTATCACCATAGGAAGACAATCTGATTAGATTTTGGAGCACGTAGGTCAAAGGTCAAGGGTCACAGAGGTCAACTTATGAAATTCCATACATTGAGATTGTTATCATGATATCTCAAGAACCACTTGAGATTTAAACTCCAAACTTGTTAAAATTGCTCTATGGCGAGGCATCATTTTCGACTGCGCGCAGTCAAAATTCCATCTATTTTTTTATCTTGCTTCCCGAAAAAAAAAAAAAAAAAAAAAATCAGTTTTTTGTTTTTTATTTAAATTTTTTTTATTTTTTTTAGTATTTTTTTTTTACCAGATTTTTTTGGTTCGTCCCTATTTTTATCCTGATTTTCCCCCGATTTCCCCCTTATTTTCTCTATTCTCCCTATTTTGCCCCTATTTTTCCCAATTTTTTCCCAAATGTTTCCCAATTTTTTTCCCAAGGGGGGAATGTTGTTAGATGCCATTTTTTTCCCCGCGAATCCTCTTCTTTTTTTTACTCAAGTGGGCCTGGTTGAGGGAAAACAAAAAATTTTTTTTTTTAGTGCTCACTATCACACCTGAAGAGCATAGG
>NW_022145292.1:0-2232 GCF_000002235.5 Strongylocentrotus purpuratus | reverse complement strand
CAAAGGTCACCGCTAGTCACGACGCAAATCGAGATTTAGAATTTGCAAAGGAGCATGGGTTGTATAATGTATGGCAGTATCGATGCAAATTAATCGATGCGATTGGAAGGTTTGATTTGCTCTCGTGTGTTTTTTTTTTTGTTTATTTTATTGATCTTTAGGTAAACCACTCTCGCACCTGTTGATGAATGCCGGCAACTTCCGACGAAGTAACAAAAATGTGTAGTCAGAACTGATTTTTATTTCTTGTCTTCTCAATTTGTTTAATGTCTTTTTTTTTTTGTAATCCAGTTAAACATATGGAGGTCCGTCTGCCCTTAGCATTTGCGTGAACAATGAACCGATTGCCATGACAAATTGCTGTTCCAAATGCAAATGCTGTTGCACTACTGGAACCAAGGCGGATCTAGTACACTGCTTTTGAGGGGGGCCAAAAAAAGAAACTGGTCCCCCAAAAGTGGGTCCAAAAAAACTTACGGCGTGGGTTCGGGGCCCGCTCAAGGGTCCGGACTTTCTTTTTTTTTGATTCTAGATGCTCTGTGGTGTATTCTGAGGGATTTCTGACCACTTCAACACTTTTTGGGAAGAAAAGATTGTGTTTTACGCAGTGCCTGCCTTTATTCCCCATGAATCTGCCCTTGACTGGACATCAGAAGACTGATTAGACTGAAGAGCATTGCAATAGAAACAAAAAATCGAAGACGTCGTAACCTGTAGCTGTGTCTGATGAGATTGCAGGTAGTTTGAATGGTAATTTTTTTACCCATACCCCTTTGAATAACAACGTGGTATTGGTTTTCGTCTCTTGATTGTTCCAGTGATTCGAATTGGCATAGGCCCAACCCGTACAATGTTAGTCTGGTCAGCCCCTGCAATGCTGCGTGTGGGTGCAACCCCAGCAGATACAGCCGGTGTGTAACCACAAAGCCAACGTGTCGTATTTCAGCCCTGCTATGCTGGCTGTGCGATAAACATATCCATGTCAACCGATGACGACCTCGACGCCTTCGTAAGTACAGTAAATGCCGCTATAAGTATAACGAACACTTGCCTATAACGCTACCAAAATATAAAATTATATTATTAATGCACAACCGCTGTACCAAAAATTTCTATGACGAACGTTTACATATAACGAACATTCCCTTTAGCTACCCAAATATTTAATTTTGTTATAATGCACATTGCTATAACAAGAAGTCCAACGACATAAACTTGGAGGTCCAACGACATAAATGAGGTCCAACGACAACTTGAGTCAATCAGTAAAGACAATCAATCAGGGACACTTTCATCGTTCACACCTCGGTAAAGATAACACTTAGTGGCTTGCAGTATGTACTTAAAAATCCCCATTTTGATGATTGTTGGAAAGGAGTGATTCTACGGAGGTCTGTAATCTTGATATCAGTACAAAGTCCAACACACACGAAGTTGTAACGTTCTCAAATGCAGTTGTTATACTTCGCACCTGTAGAAGACAACAAGTAATTGTTGTATCTCACTCAGCCTCAGTGAAGATAATTGCGAGAAGTCCCATGCACCGCCTTCCAACCTATATTTTAAAATAGCGAAAGTAGACAGCACGACAAGTTCTTTTGAGTAGTAAGCAAAACTGTTCTTATCAGAAACTAAATCTACTTTAAGCGACAGTAGTTATTACCACATGGTGTTACCGCATCATGCGAAGCCTGAAATCTTATATAATAATAGTTTGCAGTTTACTTTAGAGAAAATATCATCGTTGTGATATATTAAAATGCTCAGAACGTTCGTCCTCTGTCTCAGGAGTATTTCAACTGCACCTGCATCGAGGACTACGACGCGGGGGACAGCCAACAGCTGGCCGGTTGGTTGAGAGTGATGATGGCAACAACCCTACCCCACCGACGCACAGGTCCGAGGTAGTCTCGGACCTGTTGCTCGTCCCAGTGCTGGAAGCTCGTGCCGTTCCTCGCCCTGCTGCTACTAGTGGTCTTTGTCTCCTCGATTGAGCAGATGCCGGCTCTTATGACCCTTCTGAGGTAAGTGAATAGAGACAAGATTCGCGTTGGTGTCCTCCTTGGCTCTACGTCTTTGCAGTATTCGGTAGATTTGACGGTACACTGGGAGGGTCGGAAATACTCCGATAGTATGCTCCTTAGTCTCTTATCACGCCTGTTTGATAGAGAAGGACTTTCTGCCATGACTTGCTGACTATTAATGGCAGACGACCCTGTTGTGTTTCGTATT
>NW_022145291.1:0-2256 GCF_000002235.5 Strongylocentrotus purpuratus | reverse complement strand
ATATGGGTCATTCCATGCCAACTCAACAAATGTTGCACACCATCACCTCTTGGATTTTTTTCTTTTTTGGTGTACTGAAAGATACTTAGGAGAAATGCAAATTCTGAAAATTTGGGGTCTCTACGACTTTTCGTTCTTGCGCAACAGCATTTTGAAATTTGAGGTGGGCGGGGCCAAAAGTGCGTCGCGTCACGAAATTCAATGTTTAAAGGGCCATATATTTAAAACTATACCCCCCAGACATTTCAAACTTGGTAATCTGGGCTATTTTTTGCTGTAGATTTCAAATATTTAAACAGAAAGAAAGTAGCTTGTTTCATTTTTAAGTTAGAGGGGCCCCAAAATGGCCCAAAACTCATCTGGACCAATGTTCGGGGGGGTGTAAGTCAAAAATTGAAAATATTTTTTTCACCAAATTTTTTGCCTGTAATAGCCCCCAATTGAAACTACTTTCATGTAAAATCTTACACTTATATTAACTTCATTGAATGAGATATAGCCCTTGCAAAAAGCAAATTGTTTATTTTTACGATAACTTGACCCCCCCAAAAACCAACGTCAGACATTCCGCACCAAATTTTGCTTCACATATGTTTGAGGTTGGTCCTTAGTGAAGTCCTCTGAAAAGTTTCATGTTGGTGTCTAAATGTCTTCAGTGGATAGCTGGGCTTTATAATGAGTCTATATCTTACGATGCTGGTTCCGTAACATACAAGTACACGTACCGGTACCTAGAATAACAGCAGTCGGTACATAAAGAATAAGTTGGGTATGAAACTTAGCTTACATTTGTACATGTAGACTTTTGATCAGTTGATATAATTGTTTACAGTTTCACAGGTGAAATTATGCATTCCTTGTGATGTAGTTTTGATGAAGTTGAATGAGTTGCATGATGGTTGGCTCACTAAGTTTGTATTGCCTTCCACCGCTATGTAGAAGTTCTGGTGTTGGTACGCAACACAACACATCAACAAATGGAATGTTACATTTATCCTCTCTTTGTGGCCAATAGAGAGTATTTGTTGATTCCGTCCTGTACATGAAGCAGACATACACATCCTCATGAAGTTGTGATACATCTTCTACAATAGCAATGTACCAAACATCATCATAGACCACACAAACATATTTTCCTGGGTTGAGGTCAGCTGCTACAATTGGTGCATGATGAGTTTGAGCATACATGCAACTCCTTGGATGAACTAGGTTTCCCCTTATCCATAATGAAAACTAAGATCAATCAGGTTAAAACCATAGACCCTCTACTCAAACTGAATCACTTCTCTTTGGTTCAGGTTAGTGCTATACTATGCTGTGCAAGTGAGAACTGGTTAATTACTACATACATGACATGCATGCTGTGTGATGAGCACATGGAAAGAATAAGACTCTCAAGTCATTTAACCTAATTTGCATATAATGCACACATAGGTCTACAAGCAACTGTTTATTGAGCAGGAAATGGGTAGTCTTGACCCAAGTCTTTCAACAGTCGGGGGATTTTGTTGTGCTGGTTCCGTAAAATACAAGTACATGTACATGTATGTTACGGAACCTGCAGCATCATAAGATATAGACTCTTTATAAAGCCCAGCTATCCACTGAAGACATTTAGACACCAACATGAAACTTTTCAGAGGACTTCACTAAGGACCAACCTCAAACATATGTGAAGCAAAATTTGGTGCGGAATGTCTGACGTTGGTTTTTGGGGGGGTCAAGTTATCGTAAAAATAAACAATTTGCTTTTTGCAAGGGCTATATCTCATTCAATGAAGTTAATATAAGTGTAAGATTTTACATGAAAGTAGTTTCAATTGGGGGCTATTACAGGCAAAAAATTTGGTGAAAAAAATATTTTCAATTTTTGACTTACACCCCCCCGAACATTGGTCCAGATGAGTTTTGGGCCATTTTGGGGCCCCTCTAACTTAAAAATGAAACAAGCTACTTTCTTTCTGTTTAAATATTTGAAATCTACAGCAAAAAATAGCCCAGATTACCAAGTTTGAAATGTCTGGGGGGTATAGTTTTAATATATGGCCCTTTAAACATTGAATTTCGTGACGCGACGCACTTTTGGCCCCGCCCACCTCAAATTTCAAAATGCTGTTGCGCAAGAACGAAAAGTCGTAGAGACCCCAAATTTTCAGAATTTGCATTTCTCCTAAGTATCTTTCAGTACACCAAAAAGAAAAAAATCCAAGAGGTGATGGTGTGCACCATTTGTTGAGTTGGCATGGAATGACCCAG
>NW_022145290.1:0-2275 GCF_000002235.5 Strongylocentrotus purpuratus | reverse complement strand
AATTCCCTGAGTAGCTGCGACGTTGAACCACATCAGTTTTATCAGCCTGCCATGCATGAGAGAGCGTCCGAGGGTTACAGGAAAATTGATAAACGGATGCCCGTGAAGACCCTATAGCTAGCAAAGGCAAAACGATCAAACGGTCTTTTTAAAAGGTGTTGTTTAAACAATTTTTAACAATGTTCATTGCTTCCTTATTCAAGGCCACTATCCGATATCACTTCTCCAAAAAAGGCCAAACAGAAAGTTAACACCTTGAGGCCATTTCTTTTCACAATTAGCATGTTGTTTACAAGGACGAAAGTGAGCATTATCATGTCTAAAAAAACATCGGAAAGTTGAAAGACGCCAGTATACAAATATAACAATTAACGTGTTTAATTTGAGGATGGACAGTCGATATTAGCTCCAACAAGTTTTGGAAGATGATAAAATAGTTCCTAAGGCGAAATTAAAGGGGCACTGCGTCCTGAAAACCACGAAATGTGCATGTTTCTGGTTCTGGTTGAGTCAGTAAAATTCACTCAGGAATATCACACTAACTTCTGACCTCTGTTTCTTTAATCAATTCACCTTCGTCTTTACCTCTCATTATCTCCTGGTTCCCTTGAGTTATTCTTAAATTAAGTTTTTTGTTGTTTTGTTTTTGCCTTGTTTATTTGTAGATTGTAGTTTTGTAGTTTTGTACAGCGCTTTGATCTTTGTTAAAAGCGCTTTATAAATGCTCCATTTATATTTATATTATATATTATATATGTGTAGATGACCTTAGTAAATAGCCTTACATGTAATTGTCCATGTAGTGCTTGGATGCCCTATCCTTGAATGCAAATTGTGTCCTAGAGTTGCCGACGTTTGCTGGCAACTTCTTCCATCCTGTAATTGTTCTCGGGAAGAAAGAGTTCCAGTAGGTTTCCTTGGTTGCATGTCGTTTGTAGGATTTTTGTTGGTGCCCCCTGGTATTTCTTGTGTTTCAGTTGAGGTGATCTGCTCGTGAGATGTAAACCAGCTCATGATTGATTTTGTAGAGCACTGATAGCCTTTGTATCTTCCTTTGCTCTTCCATGTCTCCCCACTTGATGTGCTCCGGGATTCCAGTGACTGTTCCCTCTTCCTATACTGTAATTTTTTTTGTGCAGAATTTTGTTGCATATTTTTGGACTCGTCTAGTGTTACGGTATATTACACTCAGTGTGTGTCCCACACAGTCACTTTTTACTCCAAAGATAGGGTATGCCATGGATTTCACTTCTTCTGGGCAGCTCCACATATTCCGCCTGATGACTCCGAAAAAATTGTGGGTTTTGGCTGCAGCAAGCTGTGTTCAATGGAGTTGCTCCCCTCAAAAGGTGTAGGATCTCTTTGGAGGATTCTGGTAAGCAATTCATTCTGCCATGATTCGAGCAACTTGAAATTGTTTTGTAGAGTTGAGGTGTCCTTGTCAGGTGATATTTGTTGGTATACTGGGCAATCGTCAGCGAATAGTCTCACTTGTGAAGTCAACTTGCTCGGCAGGTAAAGTCAGCAGTATAGTGGTCCGAGCACTGCTCCTTGCGGAACTCTTGATGTGGCAGAAGTCCAAGAGCCCATTGAGGTTAAATTAGAATATCGCGCCCAAAGGTTTGATGGTGGCAGCGAGTAGGTGTGGGTGTCAAACCGTCAAAACCGTCACTCTTAAGTGACACACCCCGTGCGTTTCGGAGGGGGCACCACCTAAAGACCCCCCCCCCCAAAAAAAATTGACTTTTAATTAGAATATCGCGCACAAGCACGGTTCCAATGCGAAAAGATAGTTTTCGAAAAATGTATCAATAACCAATAACTTAAGGATGAGAAATCCCGTGTGCATCCATGTTTAAGAACGGCCTAATTAGCACTAATTATTGACTGTTAATTAAACTTTTGAGCACAAGAGCGAAACCTTCACTATGAGCTGCTTGTGACTATAATGCAAGATCCACAACTTAAGAATAGATTTTCCCGTGCATTTTGTGCTTAAGAACGAGTTAAAGTTCAATAATTAGCCGCCTTTTAAGGTGCTTTTTGTTTTATGTGTTTAACATTGAGCACAACGATCATTCCAACACCAAACGGTAGTGTACGAGTCAGCGTTTGCAGAATGTCAGTTCTGCGAACGGCTTTATTTACCGCGAAATAACGCAAAACCGTAAAGCCCGGTTCATACTTCATGCGAAAGCGAATGCGAAGCGAATTTCACGTCATAAAACATTCGTTGCGAAATTCGCCCGAGTTGAAATATGTTCAACTTTACGAA
>NW_022145289.1:0-2386 GCF_000002235.5 Strongylocentrotus purpuratus | reverse complement strand
CCCCCCCCCCCCGAGATCTCGCCCCTCAACTGCCTGATCGTGATGAAATCGTCACCTGCAACATAATCTCCAAAATCGTATATTAATCTCTCTGAAAAATATTTGTTTAATCGATTATGCTAATTATGCTAATTTAGCATGAAAATTAGACCTTTTGCTCTAAATCACTCAAAACAGCTCGAAATGTGCTGTTTCTTTGATCTAGACACTCTATGTATTATTCTTAACAAGCGTACTTTTAAAAAAAAATCCAGTATCAAAATTAAGTTATGTATTTCATTGTTTTTTTAATTTTCTCTGTTTTCGACCTTTTCATTTTTATTGTTTTTTCAATGAAATTTGTTGGCAACACTTATGCGATCATAACTAGCATAAACGAAATAGATTTCATCTGTGAAAGCAGATATAATCATACATTTAAAAATATTAGCTAATACACAATTTGTATTGAAATTCTACAAGAAACCACGTTTTTGAGCTATTTTGGGTCCGATGTGCAAGTTACATGTACAAAATTATGTGTAGCATAGGAACTGCATGCCCGGGCGTTGTTGCGCGAGATGTGAAGGAAAAAAGTCATGAAATTTCAGCGCAGAATGTCTGCGCTTTAAATAGTATTGTGAAAAAGGTTTTTTAAGGGGGGCCAAATTAGTCCCCCTGGTAGATTGATGATATTGATGTCCGCAAATGACTTCTCTACCAATGTTGGTTGTCCGTCTGGATGTGATGACAGGATGTGGTTGATGCCAGTGGTGTCTCTCCAATGTGGTGTAGTTGACCAGTCTTTTTGTTTGTAGGGTGGCTTTTCCTTGGTGCAGTGCGAATTTGAATATGTGTGGTTTACTGTGATAGCACATGCTGTGTTGATGGGGAAGAAGCCATTTGCGAACATCAAAGAGGTGTAAGATGCGCTCCGCTGTTGTAGGGCAGTGAGCTTTGTGGAAAGCGGCGGGACTAGCTTGCAGAAGTTTTGGAAAAGATGGGGTGCTCCTTTTCTTCAAGTGAGTTGCAATCCTTGAAAAGAAACTGGTCGATGTCCTCATGTGTGTGACCGACCATCAAGAAGCCAACTTTGATCTAAATGCAAACAATAAACGTTATAAGGTGACAACAGTATGGAATAAATTGAATTTTAGGGACATTCTCAATGATACAACCCAATAAGCATGAGGGATAAATTCAATTGAAATTTTTCTTCATTTATCAGAACATTTATCTACAAAAAACATATTATCAAAGCTTGTTTTTGTTTACGCTTTACAAATCATATGTACACTGATGACAAAGATGACAACTTTATATTGCCATGGTTTCTAATGTGCACTACCTCTTTCCCGTTCATAGGGTTCATCTTTCCGAGAATAATAGGCTACGACCAACACAAAAAACCCAAAACCATTTACCATTGGTTAACATGTATCTGTGTAAAGTAAATAATTCTAAGTCACAATATCTTTTTTTAACCCTATGATGCCTACACATATCAGACATTTTGGGCAGTAAATGTATTTGATAGATTAAACAGAGGATCAACTGAAGATATGCAACAATACAATAGCGCAAAATCCCCCATCATAAAAAGTGAGTCAGAAATAATGATTCACCTTGGAAATTTGCCATGGTGAAAATAATTTGTAATCATGAATATTTTCTCTTTTTTTTCACCACTCTTTCTGCATCGTTGTTCTCTCCTGCTCCACACTACAACTTCGAGAGAGTGGGTTGACCCACTTTCAAACACTGTTTCATGAATAGATGCCCAACAGCAATGGTACTGCATGCAGCGGGAAAAGTGTACTCTACCAGTACATGTCAAAACATTTTTATATTTACATATCCCTTCACAAAATATCATGTATTTTAAACCCAAGGTTTGGTGCAATTGGGTTTTTACCAAGTACTTTAATTTACTGTCAACTGTGAATGTTTTCTGACAAAAGTGAATATTTATTAATGTTTATTCTCAAACAAAAAAATGGGCAATTTCCGAGGTATATCATTATTTCTGATCCTCGTCCTTTACATGATTCTGAAAGAACCTCCAAGACAAAGGCATTCTCTTATCCATCCAATACAAGTTCAAATAAACAAAATTTCCTTTTCATTTTGCGATTAAATAAAGCATCATTACCAGACTGAATACTTATATTGACAATTAACTAAAAAGAACATGTATAAACATTACCTTCTTGAAGATATTGAGTTCAAGGAGCAGGGAGGGACAGAAAAGAAAAGAGATGTCGATTCTTATTCTTTCCTAGAAGTGTTGTCCAGCTGTAGGTAGAGGACTGGTGGAAGAGAGTCGGCATAACGGACCAGGATGTTGAGCAGGAATTAATGGTTAGGTTGCTGTCATGTGGGTACTCGTTAAAATCGATGTAGGCGT
>NW_022145288.1:0-2392 GCF_000002235.5 Strongylocentrotus purpuratus | reverse complement strand
ATTGATTGATTTCAACCCCATCGTAAGTAATGTGGATGCTGTTATTACTACAGGTACTAAGTTTTTGTTTACTCCCTATAATCATAAACTTTGTTTTACCTGTATTTAAATGCAACCTGTTGTTTGCTTATCCATGTACCTATTGCATTCATTTCGTGTTGTATTTATTTTCCATTCACGGATCGAATTTCCAGTGACATACAAAGTGGTATCATCTGCATACATTATGACTTTTACCTTCCCTAAAGACATTGACCATATCGTCAATATAAATTAAAAATAGAAGGGGGCCTGGTATCGAGCCTTGAGGAACTCCTATAGATAGGGAACGTTCCTTTGACAAAGTTTGTCTTATTGAGACTTGTTGTTTCCTATTTGTAAGGTAGATTGAAACCATAATAAAGTATCATTATTTATAATCCAATTTTGTGTATTTGGCTAACATGATAGATGAGTCAACTGTATCGAACGCTCGTTTTTAAATCTACAAAAAGAGCACCAATCATTTTGCCACTGTCAATAGCACGTACAATTTTGAAATTGTGAGCGTGGGCCCTCAACATATACAAACCCTAAAGATTATAATCATGACCGCATATGAACAAAATAGTTTGGGATCCTGCATATGTGCGGGGCTCCACACTAACTTTTTTTCATAATGAGTCTAAACATTTTGGGGGGTTTGTCTACATTACGGCACGTTGTTTTTATTTTAGAGGGGGGGGGGTCTCTTTAACCTATTCCTAATACTGGTATACATTTCCACATCATACTTTAATCATTATGCACTTTACATAATTTTCAACAAAATACAATAGGCACTATGTTATTGATAAATAACATTTAGTTGTTACTTCAGCACCACCTATTTCTTCTCCCTAGGGATCCTTCCCAGCAAGTAGAACTCTTTGTTAGGTCTAGAGCTAGTGAGGTGTGCCAGACGATTAGACTGTCAATAGCACGTACCCAAGTATCGGTTAGAGCACCAAGTGCTGAGGAGTAGTGACCGGGTCTAAATCCAAATTGTGTATTGGAAAGCACATTATTGGAGACGAGATGATCATAGAGCTGCCGATGAACCAATTTCTGTAAAATTTTACTAAGAGTTGGGAGAATGCACGGAGATCAGCATTTATCCAGGAACAGATTCTATTCGAACCCTCAACTGTTTTTTTTCGGGGCAATAGCATTAACAATGTCCATAAACAACCGTTTCCATTCATACAAATATTTGTTGGCATTTATATTCGGTCCGTCAGCACATTCGATTGGTTCAAATGGGCTTTGGATAATAATAATTTGAACTCTTTATTATCAAAGTGTTTGAATGATCTAAGAGTTGTGAAGCGGCCCTACCGTAAACATCCAAATATTGTGCCCTTTTTCAAATTTCTCACTAAAGAGTGATGACCGCAGGGGCTGTTCTTAACGTTTAACTTTGAATCCGCGGCTCGAGATTTTAAGCGGCCGGTGTCATGTAAGACTTCTAAAAACAAGATTCTCATACAGATGGCGCCCACATTGAGCTCTGAACCCAACAATTTTGAAATTTGAGCGTGGGCCCTCAACATATACAAACCCTAAAGAATTATAATCATGACCGCATATGAACAAAATAGTTTGGGATCCTGCATATGTGCGGGGCTCCACACTAACTTTTTTTTCATAATGAGTCTAAACATTTTGGGGGGTTTGTCTACATACGGCACTTGTTTTTATTTTTAGAGGGGGGGGGGGGGTCATCTTTAACCTATTCCTAATTTTATACTACACATCTGTTTTGTAGTTAACCTTGAATAAATTGATACAACTTTTTCAACCAGATAATGCAAAACATATGTTATTTACCTCTTATTAGTCTAATATATTTATGTGGGCCCAAGAGGTTTCGACTTGTGCAAGGTTACCTGTACATTTAAACGTGTTAAATTGTAAGACTTACGGTCCGGAATAAGAGTCAGTGACGAAGCTCCGAGGGGAGGGGGGGGGTCAAAAGGGCACATGCATTTTCTGAATTGTATTGTAAGAAAGAGAGAGAGAGAGAGAAAGAGAAAGAGAAAGATAGAGAGAAAATAGAGTGAGAGAGAAGAATGAGAGATCAGGTCAAGGATTTAAATTCAATTTTCTTTAAAATTGTAAACCTGGTGTTAATGAAACTATCTGATATGTCATTGCCAACGTAGTGCCACGTACAAAAATTACCACGACTATGATGTTTATTGCTGTGAAAAAAATTATTGACTTTTCACCCAGTAAATTATTATCATGTTTTCGATCTTGTTATTGAAAAAGTCAGAATTTTCTTTTTGTCCTCGAACCAGAGGGGTCTACTGGGTGCAAACAGAAATTTCTAAACATCAATTGAAACTTATTCCAGGAAGCCTAACATTAA
>NW_022145287.1:0-2428 GCF_000002235.5 Strongylocentrotus purpuratus | reverse complement strand
TCTGTGGAACTGGAGCGTTGCGTATCGCGTCAACCTTGTCGTCGGTTGGCTGAATCCCTTTTGCAGAAATGCGGCGTCCCATGTAGATTACGCTCTCCTGCATGAACCGACACTTTTCGGTCTTCAACCTGAGACCGTATTTCCGGAATCTCTGGAAAACGTTCTTTACATTGCGGAGATGTTCCTCATCCGTCTTGCCTGTAACAAGCACATCATCCATGATTGCGCATGTGCTGTCCAACCTGCGAGTACTTGTTAGATGAATCTCTGCCAAATTGCAGGACTCGATGAGATACCGAATGGTAAGCGTGTATACCGATACAGTCCCTTGTGCGTGTTAATCGTGACGTATTCTTGGGATTTGACGTCGAGCAACATTTGCTGATATGCGCATTTCAAGTCGATTTTGGAGAATTTCTCCCCACCGGCTAGCTTGCTGAATACTTCCTCCGAAGTAGGTATGGGGTACTGATGGTGTGGATTGATTTGTTTACAGTGTTTTTGTAATCCCCACACAGGCGTACCGTGCCATCTGCTTTGGGTACACACACCAGGGGTGTCGCCCACTCGCTGAAATCAACTGGGTAATGATTGTCTCTTGCTCCATTCTGGCGAGTTCCTTTTCGACTGCGGGGCGAAGAGCCAATGGCACTGTGCGAGCCTTGTGGAAAACTGGAATAGCGTCTTCCTTGACGTGCAGTGTTGCCTTAACTCCACGTACTGTGCCTAACTCTGGCTGAAAAATGTCCTTATATTCACTTTTCAACTCGGCGATTGGGTCAGATTTCACACCGTATTGACCCTGAGAAAACAGATTAGGAGCCAGTCCAGCTTGAGAACTGTCAACCACTCCCTGCCCAACAGGGTGGTGCATACTTGTCTGCGTGGACGATGATTAGCGGTAACGTTGCTTTCTGGTCGCCGTACTGAACCTCGACAACCAGTTGGCCCAAGATTCGCAATTGGGCACCCGCGTAAGCGTGTAGGACACGATTCACCGGTTGCATTGGAATGTGCCCCAAATATTTGTGATAGTCTGACTGGCTCATGATTGATGCAGCGGCACCTGTGTCAAGTTCCATTTGTATGGGAATGTTCGCGATCTTGACAGGAACCTTGATAGTTGAAGTACGGCTGTACGTATCGGCTGTCGTGTCTCCTGACGTATCCGCATTTTGACTTATCGGAAGTCGTAACCGTAAAAACCGAGTCGACGAATGTACTGTCATCGCGATATGCGTCATCAGTGGGATCGTACAGTTCGCGAGGCGTTTTCGTCGTCTCCCACATAGCGAACGCGTCCTTTGGGCTTGGTTCGCTGTTGGGGCGTGTATTTCGTGGTTGGTGGTGCAGGGCCTGATTTACTATCAGACTTGCACTCTGACTGCAAATGTCCCACTTTCTTGCACTTGTAGCATGTGGCACTCTTGTATCGGCAATCATCGCGATTGTGATTGTTCAGTCCACAGCGGTCGCAATGCTTCCTTGGTTGCGATGACCTTGGCTTTTGCCATTTTTGATTACGCTTGTAGTGAGAAGTCACCCTATTCACTGGTTTAGTCTCCACGGTGCCCATGTCTCTCACATTCTTTGCAGCAGCCTCCTCTGCGAGAGCGAGATCCAGAGTTTGTTGGAAATTGTAGTTGCGTGCGAGCAGTTTCTTTTGGATGCTCTCAGACTGCAGCCCACAGATGAATCTATCGCGCAAACTCTCCTGCAGTTGATCCCCCGCAAAGTCACAATATACAGCCATTTTCTTCAAATGAGCAACGTATCACAGATCGATTGTCCTGGCATTTGTCTAGCATTATGAAATCGAAATCTCTCTGCGACTGCCAGTCTCTTGGGTCTGTAGTGTCCCCGTAACAGTTTACACAAATCCTCGAATGACTTTTCCTTGGGTTGTTGCGGAAAAGACAAGTCTTTAAGTGTCTTATATGCGTGAAACCAATGCTGCTCAACAAAATAGCCTTGCGTTTGACAGCGTTTGCCTCTGTCTCCGCAATGTCCACAGCAATGAAATAATGATCAAGTCTCTCCAAATATGTATCAATATCACCATCCACTGGGTTAAATTTCCTCGAACACAGTTCTCTGAAAAGTCGCCATTATTGTTTATCGTAGAACGTATCGTTACTATGCGTCGTCAACCATGCATGGAACAATGGCGATGTACATGTACGTTGTACTGTACCGCGTATCGTGTGTGCAAAAGTTATCACCGTACGTGTCGAGAAAACTTTGCAAAAAGTTCGTGAAAACTCACCGTCGTTTCACACATTACAGTCCGTAGATAACCCTGTGCGTAGCCCGTGTGTTCAAGGTCCATCCTCGTCGCCACTGTTGTGTTCGTACGTCAATAATACCCGATTAAGGAGAGACTGAGATTAGGGATACTTTCTGGGTGCTTCGTATTGTATTCACGTTC
>NW_022145286.1:0-2435 GCF_000002235.5 Strongylocentrotus purpuratus | reverse complement strand
AAGCCTTACTGAAAAGAAGAGGAAAGTAAAACATGCACAACTAGAGCTCCAGAATGTACTACTTAAAACCTGTTGGAGCTGGTTATTCCGGTAGAAAAGAAAATGTATGGAAAAGATAAAAGCTAATTAAGTGAATGTTTAAAAGATTTAGATTATGCTGACCCCCCCCCCCCCCCTTCTCTTATTAGTCAATTGGTTACAGTGGCGGATCCAAGGGGGCACAGGGGGCACGTGCTCCCCCCCCCCCCCCCCGGCCCCCAAAAATATTTAAAATCATCCCTAAATTCGCCCAAAATAACTGAAAACAGGGTGCCGCCCCCTGCCCCCCCCCCCCCCCCCCCCCAAAAAAAAAAAAAAAAAATTATAATTTTGTGTCCTCTTACACGCCCCCCCCCCCCCCCCCGCAGTCTAGCGCCACCTCTTGATGCAGACATTACAATGTGCCTTACCGGGTGCAGTTTATAAATAGAGGTATTCATTTAACAAAATACAGTATAATATGGTTATATCTTCCTTTCACAAAGTGGTCGAGTTATATAGCGCCTTCTTTTGTTTAAAACAATACAATTATGCCTGCTAGTCCTGAGCGCTTGAGTTTATTTAGTTATATCATTCTCTTCCTCTTTGTTGATAAACTACATTGCCCTCAGTCGGGTAACATTCAGAAAACTAAAAGACTGATTTTATACGAAATGAGGAAAACTAGTAAAAAAGAAAAGAAAAAATACTAGAAGGAAGAGAAATTAATTAAGAGGAAAGAGAAATTAAGGCATCAGTGGTTTCATCCGGTTTCATCGGCTTATGCCATTAGGGTGGGTAGCGTCGCGTCGCGGCGCGTTGACTTGAACGCGACCATTCGTCCAAAGCCCCCCCCCCCCCCCCCCCGTTTGACCGAAAGGACGCATTGGGAGTGTTGCGTCGCGTCGCGTTAACTTGAACGCTACCATTCGTCCAAAGCCCCCCCCCCCCCCGGTATGGCCGAAAGGATGTGTTAAAATATTGAAAAAGTATTTAAAAAATAATAATCTTGTAAATCAAGGGTATCGAATAAGAAATAAACCACGTTTGAATTATATTTGGCATCTGTCACCCCCCCCCCCCCCCATTACTACGCCAATGTTTTAGGTTTGTTGGCGGGATTAATCGCAACTGTTCCCTTCTTTTTACCCTTTTCTTTTCCTTTTCCTTTTCCTCTTTTTTGTTCCCTTTTAGCTCTCCTCTTTACCTTTCCCTTCCCCCATTTTTTTGTGGGGGGGGGGGGGGGGGGTGGTGGGGTGCCCCTTCTTTTCTTCTCCCTATTTTTTCCTTCCCTTTCTCTCCTCTTTTCCTTTCCCTTTCCTTCCTTCTCTCTTATTTTTTGATGGGGGGGGGGGGGGGGTAACAGCTGGGAGGCAAGGCCCTTTCGCCCCCCCGATCTCCTTTCCCCCCTTTTTCTTATCGTAGCTGATCTCCCCTACCTTTCTTTTTTCTTTCCCTTTCTCTCCTATTTTCCTTTCCCTTCCTTCTCTCTGTTTTAGGTTTGCTGGGGAAAGGGCCTTTCGCCGCCCCCCCCCCCATCCACAATTTTTGGCGGGATTAATCGCAACTGTTCTCCTCTTCTTTTTACTCTTTTCTTTTCTTCTTCCTATTTTTTTTGATGGGGGGGGGGGGGGGTAACAGCTGGGAGGCAAGGCCCTTCGCCCCCCCCCCCCGATCTCCTTTCCCCCCTTTTTTCTAATTGTAGCTGATCTCCCCTACCTTTCTTTTTCTTTTCCTTTCTCTCCTATTTTCCTTTCCCTTTCTCTCCTATTTTCCTTTCCCTTCCTTCTTTCTGTTTTAGGTTTGCTGGGAAAGGGCCTTTCGCCGCCCCCCCCTCCCCGATCTCCTTTCCCCCCTTTTTTCTTTCTTCTTTCTTTCCCTTTCTCTTCTTTTCCTTCTCTCTCTATGTCTCTCTTTTGTGCGGGGGGGGGGGGCAAAGGGCTAAGGGCTCTTGCATACCTATCTCTATCTCTATTATTTATTTTAAGGCGGGGGGGGGGGAGGAGGCAAGAGCCCTTTGCCCCCCTCTCCCTCTTTTCTTCTTCTTCCTCTTCTTTCTTTCCTTTATCTTCTCTTTCCCTTTCCCTTTCCCTTCTCTCTCTCTCTCTCTATTATTTATATTTTGGCGGGGGGGGGGGGAGGCAAAAGCCCTTCGCCCCCGTCTCCCTTTCTTCTTCTTTCCTTTATCTTCTCTTTTCCTTTCCCTTCTCTCTCTCTTTCTCTCTATTATTTATTTTTTGGGCGGGGGGGGGGGGGGGGGCGGGTGAAAGGCAAGAGCCCTTCGCCCCCTGTTTCCCTCTTTTCTTCTTCTTCTTCTCTTCTTTCTTTCCTTTATCTTCTCTTTCCCTTTCCCTTCTCTCTCTCTCTCTCTCTCTCTATTATTTTTTTTTAGGCGGGGGGGGGGGGGGGGGGGGGGG
>NW_022145285.1:0-2496 GCF_000002235.5 Strongylocentrotus purpuratus | reverse complement strand
TGTGAATGACACACGCCCTTAAAACTAAAACAACAACAACAACAACATGATTTTTCCGTAGAGATCAGTGGGTTGTATTTAATACTATAGGAGCAGCGCAGCTACAGTACCGTACCCTGCCCGGTATCCGCCCGCATAGGCATTTTTTCTTAGATAACTTTTCTGAAAATGAATTATACAGGCGCTAATGTATATCAATTTGTAGCCGAAATTCTAGCGAATCCACCATGCCATTCTTATGCCTGAAATCGTAAGCATTGTCCGTGTGCGCCGTCTGCGTGAGGCATTTTCCTTGCCTATTTCCGCCTAGACCTGCCCTAATTCGTCCCGATGGTGGACGCGCATCAAAGTATAGAAAAGGGAGACATCTCGGGTAAATGTTAGCCAAATAAAATTGCTTCCCAGTAGAATTTGATCTACATGATATTTTGATAATTGATATTTCTTTCTTTATTTCTTCTTTTGCCTCTGTAGGCCTACTAATAATGTCTGTTCACTGTTATTCACCACTTTCTGATCTGGGAATTCTGTACTGCCTTTCCGGGAAAATCCTGTGACTTGTCTTTAATGTTTTAATAATGGTATACAGACAAATCTGACTAAAGTCACTTACATATCGCTAATCATTTTTAATTAACCCACTAGGGTGAAAGAATTTAATTTAAAAAAAACTATAACCACTATCAAAGTGAACATATTGTAAAAGAAAGTAATGGTGCTTCATTTTTATTTATTTTTTAATGCAAACTATTCTCGACATCTCTCAAATCTTGATTCAAAAATAATTAGCGTAATTTTTAGGCATAATAATTGGTTGGAAAAAGCATCTAGCAATATTGTCATTAGAATTATCATCATCGCCGACATCGTCTAAATCATCATCATTACAATTTTAGGGTATATAGGTCTATAACGCAAATGTGGTTTTCCTTTTTGATTATTTGTTTAAGACTTCAAGTTGTTGTGTTTTTTGTTTTCCACTTGTTCTAAATTATGCAGTATTATTTTTGATAATGCATTCAATAATAATTATAGCCAACTTGAAACAAAACTTTCCAAATGATCTTAAAAACGAAGTTGTCGATTCACTTCCATAGAAAGTCAGTGTTTTTTTTTTGCAAAATAATGTAGTATAATAATTAATGCAAAAGGAGTGGTGGTAGGGGGGGGGGTCACCAGTCACGTTTTTGCCACTTCAACATCCAAAGAGGGTTGAAAGCTATTGTATAAGTATTTTGTTGACATTACCGAGAACAACTCAAATCATGTCCTGCAATGTATTGCCCTTCTCTAAATTTGGCACTATACCCCTCCCCCACATCTTCTACATAATCATCTATTTATTTATTCATCAATATTCATCATTTTATTGCCGAGAGATATTAATGTGATGGATAGAGATAAAAAAATGTTCACCTTTTATTCGCCATAAAACTTTAGCAAACTAACAACGTATATAAGAATTACCCTAGCCTTTGAAAGGCTGACAGGCGTATAGGCCTTGTGAAATGGTATCATTTATAGTTTTATACTACTCTTTCGATAGCCTTCATATAGGTTTTATTTCACATAAAACAACATTTATTTTATTCACTGTCAGCTGACGGAAATTTGATAGCAGCGAAAATGTCATGGTCCGTGTTGGCAAAAATTATAACACACAAACATTTGAAAAAAGATATTATAGCCTAATGTATAGAAGGCACTAAGAAAAAGGATGTAAAAGTGAAGAGGGAGACTAAAAGAAAAATCGGGGAAAGGAGGGTTAATCGAAGAAAATTGAGGGAATAAATTAAACTAAATTAATTAAACAAAAACTAATACATCAATCCTCTGCCTGCATCCTGTATCGTATCAGAAACAAGCACTCTTTTCGCTACAAAGCCACGACGCTGGATTGAAAGGCGACACAAGCTTCAGCGACATAGAACATAAATACAAACTTTTTGCAAATCTACCAAACCTGGCAACTTTTTAAAAGCCGGACTTAGTTGTCATCGGGATCACTTTTGGAGAACCGAACTTCAAGCATTTTTGCAACATTAATCAATCATATATAATTTTGTCACAAAATTTAACTGCATGATTATCACATACCACATCGTTACCAGAAATTGTCGGTTGCTCGATCGAACGAACGGCCAACATCATTGCAACATTCTTCGGGGGGGGGGGGGTTCAATCTCAGCCTCCCACCTTATTCGCCTACCATTACCCCCCGGAAAACTACCCCCAAAGATAATACCCCTAAGGACAATTACCGTGCCTCGACGAGCTACCCCCGGAAGAGTCCCCCCCCCCCACCCCCTGAAACTTACCCCTATATAGGACAATGCCCCCTGGACACCAAGGACAACCGCCCCGAGGACTACCCCCTGTTCAGTATGAACAGGGGGAAGTCAACCTCGATATTAGTTGGGTAATTTTTAGGGGGATGCATTAATTTCAGGGGGTGGTTAATTGTCCTCTGGGGTTTAATTGTCCACGGGGGGGGGG
>NW_022145284.1:0-2502 GCF_000002235.5 Strongylocentrotus purpuratus | reverse complement strand
TTGGTCCCATGGTCAAGTTTACCTCTCTTGGAAAATTGATCAAACTCTGTCAAAAATTATCAGATTTGGAAATTTGATGTCTCAAGTGGAAAGGCGTATCTATTAAGCCATATCTATATTTTTTTTATGTTGGTTACTCATTCTACGTCTGGCATTCCGTTGTATTGTGTTTGCATTTTTTGATACACACTGTATAAGGCAATTGAGAATAAAGTTAGGAACTTTAGCATAGTCATTATTTTGGGACCGGTTTGACTAGTTTCGTATAAAGTCATTAGTCAGCGGCTGAGCAGGGGGAAGGTTGCAACATTTTCAGATAACTTTTGAAAACTTACCAGTTTCTTGGCCGCTTCAAAAGTGTTTTTGATAGCGCAGTAATGCAGTGGTGTTTGCCCGTATTCCCCTGGTATGTTGACATCCACACATCGTGTTGACACAAGGCCTGTACAGAAAACACGGACAATATTTGCAAGGGGTAAGTCTAAAGCAGTACGTTTTGTTGAATACGGTTAGGACGATCCAGTCTAACTGTATCAACTATCTTTGGGACAGTGTTTATATACATAGACCTTTCTTTTACTACATCACAGCTGCAGTTTTTGCCGAACATGTGGTTGAGAACTCTGGGTGGCTGTCATTACACAACACAAACATTTTAGATTCTACATCCTCTGTGGTGCAATCTGAGGCGATTCCTGGCCACAATTTTTTAGTTAGTATCACAACATTTGGAAAACATCAAAAAACAAAACTACCAAATTATTATGAAATACCTTACTAAACTGTTAGTGAATGACAGTCTAAAGCATCCTGTAAAATCATGGCACCTGGTGTGCTGTCATTTTCAAGAAAGATGGTATTTTTTTTAAAACAATTTCCAATGCTGGCCGACCATGTTGGAAACAACTGGGTTCTTTTCCAAATACTGCCCCATATTTACCATCTTTAGTTAGTCAACATTTTATTCGCAATCAATTACACACCTATGAACGGGTATAAGCCAGCTAGACGGATTCCCTGACCTTACAATTCGCCGCGACGTCTTTAAATTGATCCTTTTCATCTTAAGTGGGGTCAAGGAACCAGACTACAGGTACATGATTGTTTTTCTTTGTTTTCCAGCTTCTTCGAACACAAAACTTCAAATAAGTCAGTGTAACAATATTCGCTATAAAATACTAACCCCTCAAATCCATCCATTTCTAACAATTACAGCAAAAGCAAATGTTGTACATTCCCTTTTCAAGTGCGAGCAGACAAAAACCGCTTGAACATTCATTTGACTATACACGTATAAATTTAGGATTAAAATTAATGTAATTTAATCAAACTATCAAAAACAGAGGAGCAATTAGGCCTCCATGTACATTGTAACTTCACGGCTATGTTTTATCTCATGACTACAGAAATGTAATAATGCGGTCTTCTATGTTTCTCCCTACTTTTTTGCATAATGTAATTTGCAGGTTCTTTTCCCTAACTTTCACAGAAACGTTCTTGGTTTTAATTCAGTCTAGTTTCCATTTCAAGAATAGGGCCTAGTCGTGCTAAAGTACTAGTTAGTAGGCCTACTATAGGCTAGTTCAGAGTTTCATGTATATTTGTAATAAAACCATCGGCAGATCGGCAAATTGGCAAGACAAATTGCATAATGCATATACACTCATCGGGGTACATACGTATGTTCCCCAATACCTATGTTCCCCAACCCTAGCCCTAGCCATCTAACCCTAACCCAAGCCCTAACCCTAACCCTATGGATTTGGGGGAACATAGGTATTGAGGAACATCGGGTAGACCCCTAATCATCGTAGTTTTTGTACCTGACTGTATGCGACTGGTCTCTAATACTAACAAAATAAGTCATCGGGCCTTTCGACGATTGTAATTTCCTCACGGTACGACACATTTTAAAAGTGGTTTCGTCATTTTGTACGTAAACAAATACAGAAAAAATAATTGTTGATGATGACTTTGCGAAATGACATTTTTTTTTGCTGGTATTGAGAACCACACGTCAGCGCAGTAGCAATATATTACAATGCAAAACATGACACACTCATTTCGAAACACTTGAAAATGTCAATGCCCGAGTATTAGAAGTTGGTGGTACAATTAATCAGATAAACACACATGACCCCCAGGTTCTAATACGATGAATCAGTGTTTAATTTTTATAACCAATCTACCATGTCCAATAAAGATACTAGATACAAGGTATCATGAACGAAAAGAAAAAGATCATATTCTAACACAGGCTTACCTCAAAAATAAAACAAATATCATTTTACCGTATGATGAAACACTAATCCAACAACAGATTTAATGTCATTTAAAAAAAACACATTTCAATGACAAATTACTATTTCTCTGTGGGAGAGTGTGGCCTAGTGGTTAAGGGTTCGTGACTCGTGATCAGAGGGTCAGGAGTTCGAATCCAGCTGCTGGTCATATGTTGTGTCCTTGGGCAAGCCATTTCACCCCACATGCCTCTCTCCACCC